>NC_034192.2:32378930-32595501 GCF_002021735.2 Oncorhynchus kisutch | reverse complement strand
GAGAGAGCAAAATGGACTGAGTTGAAGAGCGTGTGGGTGGGTAGTAAGGTGGTACTTGAGCCTCTGCAATAATTGGCTAATTAGCCTGTGATCTGGATTCAACCTACTGAGGGTGTGTGTGTGTGTGTGTGTGTGTGTCAAATTTAGCCTGGACTCGTTGAGAGCCTGAGAGTTTGGCTTAGAGGATCAGAGGTTAGCTTCAATCTATCTATGCTAATGTGGACTTGAGCTCTAAGCAATGACAAGAAACTGGTCTACTTACAGTATAATATTACACACACACACACCAAAGCAAATCCCCAATTATTTAGTCCCGGTTACTCCAGGCAAAAACTCAAGAGTAAGGGATCAATTTGTCCAATAGGATTCCAGCATCGAGCACAATCTGTCGATGTGAAACTGACCAACCAATCAATGGTCGCCCCTGGAGACCAATCAGGGCCAAGGAGACTGACGTAAGGCCAAATCAAACACTCGGTTAATGACACACCAGTCAGCAGGTTAGGGAGCTATTTCCCACTGACTGCTAACCAATTACATCAACAGAGTTTCACAAGTCACCAATGGAGAGGTCCGGCAATGCCTGGTGAAGGATTGGACCCTTGCCATTGATCAGTAATGTTTTCAGGGACTGGGATTAGTTTGGTCAGGTCCAGGTATAGTGTTTTAATCGTCTGTAAATAGAAAGCTATAGAACTGGACTGTTGGAAGCTAATAAAACAGTATATCTACTACAGTACATTACCAAAAGTATGTGGACACCTGCTTGTCAACTCATGCCAAAATCATGGGTATTAATATGGAGTTGGTCCCCCCTTTGCTGCTATAACAGCCTCCACTCTTGTGGGAAGGCTTTCCACTAGATGTTGGAACATTGCGGGGACTTGCTTCCATTCAGCCACAAGAGCATTAGTGAGGTCGGGCACTGATGTTGGGCGATTAGGCCTGGCTCGCAGTCTGCGTTCCAATTCATCCTAAAGGTGTTTGATTGGGTTGAGGTCAGGGCTCTGTGCAGACCAGTCAAGTTCTTCCACACCGATCTCGACAAACCATTTCTGTATGGATCTCGCTTTGTGGGGCGGCAGGTAGCCTAGTGGTTAGAGCATTAGGCCAGTAACCGAAAGGTTGCTGGATCGAATCACCGAAATGACAAGATAAAAATGTGTCGTTCTGTCCCTGAACAAGGCAGTTAACCCACGGTTCCCCCGGTAGGCCGTCAGTGTAAATAAGAATTTGTTCTTAAATAAATAAGGTAAAATAAAAAAAATGGGTGCACAGGGGCATTGTCATGCTGAAACAGGAAAGGGCCTTCCCCAAACTGTTGCCACGCAGTTGGAACCACAGCATTGTCTAGAATGTCATTGTATGCTGTAGTGTTAAGATTTCCCTTCACTGGAACTAGGGGGCCTAGCCTGAACCATGAAAAACAACCCCAGACCATTATTCCTCCTCCACCAAACTTTACAGTTGGCACTATGCATTCGGGCAGGTAGCATTCTTCTGGCATCCGCCAAACCCAGATTTGTCCGTTGGACTGCCAGATGGTGAAGCGTGATTCATCACTCCGGAGAATGCTTTCCACTGCTCCAGAGTCCAATGGCGGGGAGCTTTACACCACTCCAGCTGACACTTGGCATTGCACATGGTGATCTTAGGCTTATGTGCGACTGCTTAGCTATGGAAACCCATTTCATGAAGCTCCCGAGAAACAGCTCTTTTGCTGACGTTGCTTCCAGAGGCAGTTTGGAACTCGGTAGTGATTGTTGCAACTGAGGACAGACAAGGTTTTTTTTGCTCTACGTGCTTCAGCACTTGGTCCCGTTCTGTGAGCTTCGGTGGCCTACCACTTCTCGGCTGAGCCGTTGTTGCTCCTAGACTTTTCCACTTCACAATAACAGCACTTACAGTTGACCGGGGCAGCTCTAGCAGGGCAGATATTTTACAACCTGAGCTCTTCAGTAAGACCATTCTAATGTCAGTGTTTGTCTATGGAGATTGCATGTCTGTGTGCTCGATTTTATACACCAAATTCCAAATCTGATATATATATATATTTTTTGTTGTTGTTTGTTTTGTTTTTTGTTTTTCTCCAGTGAATCATGTACCCCATCTCACTAGTGTATTCGTCCTACCCAGGACAGCATTAGAAGTCTGTAGTGCACTGTTGTGAAGGGTAGTCTTCCTATTAGCCTATTATCGTTCTGATTTTCTGATGCTGTTGTTGACATACATTTTTTGAATGTAACGTCTTGGCTCCTCTGTGTGCTGCTGGCATCCCAGGAGACAGTACTGTGTCTCTGTTCTCCCGGAGAATGTAGGCCAAGCACACTTCCAACCAGGACTGGTTGTGTTAAACAGTGAATTAATGCACCGATCTGTGTTTGTTTAACTAAATCACTGTAGTCTCGCTGGTGTTTGTAGTGCTGATTTAGATCATTTTCCCCAAAGCTATTTACTGTAGGACCCCTTCTTCCTTTGTTTGCTTGACTTGAATAGCGAAACGCTGAAATATTTACAATGCAGGTCATTTACCAAGAAAACATATCTGTCTTTGGGTATACATCTCTATTCTTTCATTCTCCCTCTCCACCTCTCGCTCTTTATTCAGTCTCCTAGCCCCTCTCTCCCTTTCGCTGTCTCGCTCTCACTCTCCCTCTCTGTCTCTCGCTGTCTCGGCCTCCCTCTCTGTCTCTCGCTGTCTCGGCCTCCCTCTCTGTCTCTCGCTGTCTCGCCCTCCCTCTCTGTCTCTCGCTGTCTCGCCCTCCCTCTCTGTCTCTCGCTGTCTCGGCCTCCCTCTCTGTCTCTCGCTTTCTCACCCTCCCTCTCTGTCTCTCGCTGTCTTACCCTCCCTCTCTGTCTCTCGCTGTCTTACCCTCCCTCTCTGTCTCTCGCTGTCTCACCCTCCCTCTCTGTCTCTCGCTGTCTCACTCTCACTCTCTGTCTCTCTCTGTCTCTCTCATTCCTCTCTGTCTCTCTCTGTCTCTCTCATTCCTCTCCTGGTGTAAACCCTTTTACTGCTTCAAGATTCATTTCTTAGGAGATGAAAACGAATGATATTATAATATACTTTCATCATCCGTCCTTTTTTATCTGAAATTACACACGCAAGAACGCACACACACACACACACACACACACACACACACACACACACACACACACACACACACACACACACACACACACACACACACACTGGGGAGAAGAAAAGGGAATTAGCTGATGTACTTTGCACGGGTATAAATATTTGAACAAAATGGTTTGTTTATTATTACAATCTCCCCACTTAATGCGCTCTCGTTTTTTCTCCTTTCCCTTGTTTCCCTCCTTTCTCTCGTTACTCAGCTCTGTCTGTTTCTGTGTGCCACTCCAGTCAATCATTATGAGAAGCATTCCCAGAAGCGCTAATCCACAGGCTCATCTCTCCGTCCTTCATTCTTACGGCTATATCTCCCGTTCTGTGTGTCATAGCCACTCATCATTAGACTGCTCACGTACAATGTTACAGTCAACCCCCCCGATTGAGTGAGGAAAAGGAGTGCATTTGAATTGGTCCTGGTGAACTGCAACAGTTTTCCCTTCTTTCTTTTTTTTTAGTGCAAGACGAAATAAAACATTCTTAACCTCGAACAGCAGTGTTGGATTGAATGGAAGGAACAGTTATCCAACCCGTACTCATCAGCAGACAATAGATTTCTCAGTGCTTCAAGGAAGAGAATACTGAAAGTACTGAACTTGTATCTGAGTGGCTTTTTAGAAAGAAAAGGCTGTATCACTGAAGCTACATCGACCCCCCCCCCCACCTCCCTCCCTTCTCTCCACCCAAACACAAAGCCATTATGGTGGCATTAAGACAACGAGAGTATGGGGAGGTAATGGTAAAGTCAGATGATGAATGGCACTGTGTTTACAACCAGAGAGGATGATGGGAGTCTGATTTAGGCACCTTGGTAACAGGCAACACAGCCTCTGGGAGAGAAAAGTGTGTGTGTGTGTGTGTGTGTGTGTGTGTGTGTGTGTGTGTGTGTGTGTGTGTGTGTGTGTGTGTGTGTGTGTGTGTGTGTGTGTGTGTGTGTGTGTGTGTGTGTGTGTGTGTGTGTGTGTGTGTGTGTGTGTGTGTGTGTGCGTGCGTGCGTGCGTGCGTGTTTGACAATGGCAAACAAGCCAATATTGAACTGGAAAGCGATAAAATATCCAAAACACAGCAGTCCATTCTTGAAATGATCATCTAGACATCCAATACCGTCAGTCAGAGAAATGCTCTAGCACTTTTGACTGGCAAAAATAATAAAATAATCTCATGAAGTATTCTAGTGCTGCTTCCATACAGCAGCACTCTCTATGTCATTGAGCAGTTTGTTCATATACTATTGAGATGAATGTAGCGACGAGTGTAGGCATCCATTTGAGCTGCCTGAATTTTGTCCCCTGGGTTACATTCTCAGACTGGGAGGAATGAGACCTTATATAGAGTCATATACTAGTTACAACATGACTGTCCGCAATCCCTGGAACATGATGATGCTAGTACACACAGATAGATGCAGGCAGGCATACACATACAGGCACAAACACACACATACACACACTTACACACACACACACACACATAGACTACCGTTCAAAAGTTTGGGGTCACTTAGAAATGTCCTTGTTTTTGAAAGAAAAGCACATTTTTTTGTCCATTAAAATAACATCAAATTGATCAGACATTGTTAATGTTGTGAATGAGTATTGTAGCTGGAAACTGCATATTTTGTTATGGAATATCTACATAGGTGTACAGAGGCACATTATCAGCAACCATCACTCCTGTGTTCCAATGGCACGTTGTGGTAGCTATTCCAAGTTTATCATTTTAACAAAGCCTAATTGATCATTAGAAAACCCTTTTGCAATTATATTAGCACAGCTGAAATATGTTGTGCTGATTAAAGAAGCAATAAAACTGGCCTTTAGTGGGGCCTCCCACTCCTCTTTCTATTCTGGTTAGAGCAAGTTTGCTCTGTTATGTGAAGGGAGGAGTACACGGCATTGTACGAGATCTTCAGTTTCTTGGCAATTTCTCACATGGAATAGCCTTCATTTCTCAGAACAAGAATAGACTGATGATGTTTCAGAAGAAAGGTCTTTGGTTCTGGCAATTTTGAGCCTGTAATCGAACCCACAAATGCTGATGCTCCAGATACTCAACTAGTCTAAAGAAGGCCAGTTGCATTGCTTCTTTAGTCAGAGCACAACATATTTCAGCTGTGCTAACATAATTGCATAAAAGGGTTTTCTAATGATCAATTAGCCTTTGTTAAAATGATAAACTTGGATTAGCTAACACAACGTGCCATTGGAACACAGGAGTGATGGTTGCTGATAATGGGCCTCTGTACGCCTATGTAGATATTCCATAAATAATCTGCCGTTTCCAGCTACAATAGTCATTTACAATATTAACAATGTCTACACTGTATTTCTGATCAATTTGATGTTACTTTAATGGAGAAAAAATTGCTTTTCTTTCAAAATCAAGGACATTTCTAAGTGACCTCAAACTTTTGATCGGTAGTGTACATACAGTACTTAGTGTACATATATATATATATATATATGATCGGTAGTGTACATATATATATATATATGTATATATATATATATATATATATATATATATATATATATATACATACATACACGCAGGCACGCACACACACACACACACACACACACACACACACACACACACACACACACAGTGACATCTGGCAGGGAGTTTGGGCTGACTGGTTCTATGGTGCCTGTGGGTGCTGATGGCTATGGTTCTATGGTTCCATGGTTCTGTGATTCAGAGCTGGGTTCCCGGAGAGAGTGGTGGGCTCTGCCAGAACCGACAGCAGGAGAGACAGAGAGCCCAGAACCCACGCCAGAACTCTGATTCCCACTGGGCCTGTATTTGTGTGTGTGTGTGTGTGTGTGTGTTCTCTGTGAAGCTTCTGGAGATTGCAGTGATATCACAGATAACACCATATGACCTTTCTCTCTTTCTCCCTGTGTGAGATTCCTGTTACAGTACAAACTGTGTTTCTCTCTTTCTCCCTGTGTGAGATTCCTGTTACGGTACAAACTGTGTTTCTCTCTTTCTCCCTGTGTGAGATTCCTGTTACAGTACAAACTGTGTTTCTCTTCCCATTGTGTTTGGAACAGCAGTGACAGATGCCAACAGGTTTACCTCAATTTGTTTCTGGGGCACAGGGTTTCTCCCCGCCTCTCCCAGGGGCTGTCAGTGTATTCTCCCCCAACACTCATCTGTTATTACCTCTGTCCATGGGTTATGATTTAGCTGTCAATGGAACAGTGATGAGATGACATCATCATTGTGCTGCCAGCTCTAGGTCCTTTCGGAGGTGCTGCAGGGGAGGGGAGGATGATGGGAGATTCGCACCAGTGGCTTCACAAACAGCTCAATCACAGGGAGCAACCACCCATTGGCTCAAATGAAAGGGTAGCACTTTAACAGGAAATACTATGTGACATTCTTTGATGGTTTAAGTGCGGTACATGTTCAGCACTGTCTCTGAGTCTGGTGTGTGTGTGTGTATCCCTTCATGATAGCACGCCGTGTTCGGTCCATCTCGTTGCGTTGCCGTGGTAACAGCCCGTTGCCCTGTTAACTTGTTTTGCCATTAGCCCTGGTTACCCCCGACTACCATGCCTGGTTAGCCCCTTTGGCTCATGATGCTTAATGACCTGTACTGTCAGTGTGTGTGTGTGTGTGTGTGTGTGTGTGTGTGTGTGTGTGTCCAGTCCATGTCTCTATGTGTGTGTTCGTGACGTGTTTATCTCTGTATGAATGTATGTACAGTATGTGTGTCGGACAGTGAATATCTGCATGTGTTTGTGAGAGTGTCTGAGGCTCCATACTATCTAGGTCTGATTGATGGGACCTACAAGGCTCTGGTAACTTTGCCCAATTACCCAGAAAATTGTATCCTGCCGCAGTGATGGACTAACATGCTCATAGGGAGAGAGGGAAGAGGAGGAGGACGGAAGAGGAGGCGGAGGAAAGGACGAAAAGAGTGGGTGCCATATCTAAGCCGTGTGCGCTAGCGTCAGAGACAGAGTGAGAGAATGAGTTCAATGAAAGGGGGGGGGGGGGTTGGTGACACAAGCAGATCATGTAAAAGCAAAAGGCCCTTTAACAAGGGGATCAGTTCAAAACACGTATTTTCTATGGCTGTTGGGTTATGAAGTTGCCGTATGCATAATTGCTGCTGTAAATGCTGTGTCTGTATCTCTGTGTGTACATGTGACTGGGTGTGAGATCTCTCTCTCTCTCTCTCTCTCTCTGTCTCTCTCTCTCTCTGTCTCTCTTGTCATGAGTGCGTCTATCTGTGCCGGCTGATAAGGTGACAGCTGGCTCAGAGGTGACACCGTGGCCTTTTCGCACATGCTCATATCGCCCTACCCCAGTGACACAACATCACCGCCTCGCCGTGGGTGACAAGCAGAGCACACACTGCTCTCAGGTCAGATCCTGAAGGCCGCAGTGGGAGAGGTAATGACAGTGGACAGCTAAAGGCTGATTTCAGATCAGAGGAATATGAGATACAGTACCAGAAGCAGGGCTGTTTCTAAGTCAGATCCTGCAGGTAGCAGTGGTAAAGGAGGTAATAGGGGTCCATCTCTAGAAGCTGTCCCCAGGTCAGATTCAGTGTCAGTCAATCAAGAGAAGTTACCCCTGCTACTTTGTGTTGATGTGCACTGTACTTTGATATAATTATTATTATTGATATTTATGTTTTTCCTGTGGCTGTGTGTGTGTGTGTGTGTGTGTGTGTGTGTGTGTGTGTGTGTGTGTGTGTGTGTGTGTGTGTGTGTGTGTGTGTGTGTGTGTGTGTGTGTGTGTTACTGGGTGTGTGTGTGTGTGTGTGTGTGTGTGTGTGTGTGTGTGTGTGTGTGTGTGTGTGTGTGTGTGTTACTGGGTGTGTATGATTTAAGGTTTTTATGTTCATCTTATTTGGTGATATCTTGCTCCCACTGTAAAGGAGATGGGAGCTATATTTCTTCATAGCAGGCAGAGGTCGTGTTCTCTTTGTATTAGTGTCCTTATCTTACCAACCTACATGCACACACACACACACACACACACACACACACACACACACACACACGCGCGCGCGCGCACACGCTAAGATTGTACAGTGTGTGTAAGCCAAGGCCCTTTCTGCTCTCAGATCTGACTGACTGCAGCGATATGCAATTTCAGAAGCTGCCTTGTAGCCATTAAAATGTCAGCCATGTCCTGGCATTTACTTCAACATTTACCATTTACAGGATGGAGGGAAAACATTCACACACACACACACCACTAGACGCACACAGCCAAATGCACACACACTCCCATACAGATCTGCCATCTTAATTGGATCCCTCTCTTGTCACAGAGAATTGCAAATTGTAGTGCATTCGAGGTTTAAAAAGGCTTCTAAAATGTGTAATTTTAAACTTTTAAATTTGACTTGATTTGCCCCAGCGAAAAATGCATCAATCCCTATTTTAAAAAATCCATGAATTATAATTCACATAACAATTTAAAATGTCCTTTTGCTGCAGGGTCAAATAAAAGTAATGTACAGTACTGGTCAAACATTTGGACACACCTACTCATTCCAGGGTTTTTCTTTATTTGTACTATTCTCGACATTGTAGATTAATAATGAAGACAGGAAAACTATGAAATAGCACATATGGAATCATGTAGTAACCAAAAACGTGTTTAACAAATCTAAATATATATTTGATTCTTCAATTTAGCCACCCTTTGCCTTGATGACAGCTTTGCACACTCTTGGCATTCTCTCAACCAGCTTCATGAGTTAGTCACCTGGAATGCATTTCAATTAACAGGTGTGCCTTGTTAAAAGTTCCTTTGTGGAATTTCAGTCCTTCTTAATGCTTTTGAGCCAATCAGTTGTGTTGTGACAAGGTAGGGGTGGTATACAGAAGATAGCCCAGTCTATCCGGAAAATTTCAAGAACTTTGGAAGTTTCTTCAAGTGCAGTCGCAAAAACCATCAAGCGCTATGATGAAACTGGCTCCCATGAGGACCGCCACAGGAAAGGAAGACCCAGAATTACCTCTGCTGCAGAGGATAAGTTCATTAGAGTTAACTGCACCTCAGATTGCAGCCCAAATAAATTCTTTAGAGTTCAAGTAACAGACACATCTCAACATCAACTGTTCAGAGGAGACTGCGTGAATCAGGCCTTTCATGGTCGAATTGCTGCAAAGAAACCACTACTAAAGGACACCAATAAGAAGAAGAGACTTGCTTGGGCCAAGAAAAGAGCAATGGACATTAGAATGGTGGATACCTGTCCTTTGATCGGATGAGTCCAAATTTGAGTTTTTTGGTTCCAACCGCCGTGTCTTTGTGAGACATGGCTACCACAGCATTCTGCAGAGATACGCCATCCAATCTGGTTTGTGCTTAGTTGGGACTATCATTTGTTTTTCAACAGGACAATGACCCAACACACCTCCAGGTTGTGTAAGGGCTATTTGACCAAGAAGTAAAGTGTTGGAGTACTGCATCAAATGACCCGGCCTCCACAATCACCCGACCTTGCATGCTTTATTTTCAGTGTCATTTAAATGCATCACCATGTTAAAACAATATAAAATGAAATAAAAACAAGCATGCTTGTACGCAGACACGTGCACACACACATTCACACAGATACATATTTCACAGTGTGACAACACATGTACACACATGTACTGCCCTCACACACCCCTCTCTGCCTTCCCCAAGCCATTAGGCTCTGCCCTGGCCTTGTCCCATCTTATTGGGCCGTTTCCATAAGGTCCAGATTGGATCAGTGTCCAGCCAATGATAAGTGTCCATGCTAATGATAAAATGCTCCATTTCCTCCCGGTCCAAGTCCTTCTCTCCCAGAGTCGATTCATTTGGCCCCGACTCTTTTTCCTTTGCTGGGAATGGAGACGAGAAACACGGCAGCCAAGTTTAAGCATAAAGAAGAGAGATGGAGAGAGAGAGAGAGAGAGAGAGAGAGAGAGAAGAGATCTTGGCTGCAAATCACTAACATTCCTTCCAAAAGCCCCAGTGCTAGAATCAGTATTCTGAAGATGTATGGGGCTGTAATGCAGGCCCAAGCCCTTTTGCTTATGGGCATGTCCTGCAGATTTGTGTTTGTGTGATTTGTAATGCATTATCTGGTGAAAGGATTGAAAGGGAGGATTACAAATAGCAGTCCCTCTTATCTCTGCCAGTCCAGCACCCCGTTGTACAGTGTCCAACAGATATGCACGTACGTACACACACACGCGCGTGCGCAGCTAGACGGCTTTAAGTTCCTCGGGTGTCCAAATCACTAGAGACCTAACACCCACGCACAATCGCGAAGAAGGCGTGAGAGCGCCTCTTCCCCTTCAGGTTGAACAAATTTGGCATGGGCCCTCAAATCCTGAAAAGGTTCTATAACTGTACCATTGAGCGCAATATTGACTGTCTGCATCAGTGTTGGTATGGCAATAGCACCGCCCTCAATCGTATGGCGCTCCGGAGGGTTTTGCCGACAGCCCAGTACATTACTGGGGCCGAGCTCCCTGCCATCCAGGACCTCTATACCAGGCGGTGTGAAAAGAATGCCCGGAAAATCGTCAAAGACCCCAACCACCCAGGCCATGGACTATTTTCTCTGCTGCAGCACGGCAAGAGGTACCGGTGCATCGAGTCTGACACCAACAGGCTCTTCAGCAGCATCTATCCATCCCCAGGCAAAAATGACTGATGCAGAGCTAACAAAATAGCTACACGCACTCAGCTTTCTTTTTATCTTTATAGGCCTTTTATTGCAATGTCTCTGTGCACACTCGCAGGGCCCTACACACTCACGCACACTGTCACTCCAACACACACACACCCACTCACCTGCAAGCTGCTGCTACTCTTATATCCTCTTGCCTAGTCACCTTACCCTTGTACACATCTACCTCAGTCACACCAGTATCCCTGCACATGTAAATATGGCATTAGAACGGACTTTTAAAATATTTACTGTATATAGTTTGCTTACTTTACTTTGTGTCTTTCTCGTAATATATGATTTATTTTTGCATTTTGGGGTTTAGAGCTGGCAAGAAAGGCATTCCACTGTACTTGTGCGCGTGACATTAAAACTTGAAGCTTGCAACTTGAAACACGCACACACACAGTCTTAAAACGAACCTTGCTGTAAACAAAATTGGAATGCCGCTATTTCCCAATGTTCTTGAACTTGGGATTTAATTTGAAGTCACATACTGTTATTGGGTGATTCCACGCCAGTGGGAGTGGGGAATATTTTTTGGTATCTCCGATTGACCTGGCACTTCTCATATAGGAACTTCATTGGGAGAAAGGATGTTTAACATGCTTTTTACATGTGTATCACACATTTTTGGGGGGCGAAAATCCTGATGAAATTTGCCAATTTAGGCCCTTTTTAAACCTATACATACATGCCTCCTATAAGACCCTATGATCCAGGAACTGTACATGATACAGACAACCTCTTGGTCTCATTATGCTCCTTATAGTGTTATCTAACATATGGAGTATGTCTAGATTCTGAAATACACATTTTCACAATTTACTCAACATAAGGATTATAAAATCAGCATAAAAAGAAACATCCTCTCACTTTTCAGCAAACTTAACATGTGTCAATATGTGTATGAACATAACAAGATTCAACAACTGAGACATAAACTGAACAAGTTCCACAGACATGTGACTAACAAAAATGGAGTAATGTGTCCCTGAACAAAGGGGCGTCAAAATCAAGTATCTGGTGTGGCCAACGTCTGTGTTAAGTACTGCAGTGCAGCTCCTCCTCATGGACTACACCAGATTTGCCAGTTCTTGCTGTGAGATGTTACCCCACTCTTCCACCAAGGCACCTGCAAGTTCCCAGACATTTCTGGGGGGAATGGCCCTAGCCCTCACCCTCCGATCCAACAGGTTCCAGACGTGCTCAATGGTATTGAGATCCGGGCTCTTCGCTGGCCATGGTAGAACACTGACATTCTTGCACAGAATGAGCAGTATGGCTGGTGGCATTGTCATGCTGGAGGGTCATGTCAGGATTAGCCTGCAGGAAGGGTACCACAGGAGGGAGGAGGATGTCTACCCTGTAACGCACAGCGTTGAGATTGCCAGCAATGACAACAAGCTCAGTCTGATGATGCTGTGACACACCGCCCCAGACCATGACGGACCCTCCACCTCCAAATCGATCCCGCTCCCAGAGTACAGGCTTCGGTGTAACGCGAATCCGACCATCACCCCTGGTGAGACAAAAACTTTTGCCAGTCCTATCTGGTCCAGTGACGGTGGATTTGTGCCCATAGGCGATGTCTGGTGAGGACCTGCCTTACAACAGGCCTACAAGCCCTCAGTCCAGCCTCTCTCAGCCTATTGCGGACAGTCTAAGCACTGATGGAGGAATTGTGCGTTCCTGGTGTAACTCGGGCAGTTGTTGCCATCCTGTACCTGTCCCGCAGGTGTGATGTTCGGATGTACCGATCCTGTGCAGGTGTGCAGGTATGGTTACACGTATTCTGCCACTGCGAGGACAATCAGCTGTCTGTCCTGTCTCCCTGTAGCGATGTCTTAGGCGTCTCACAGTACGGACATTGCAATGTATTGCCCTGGCCACATCTGCAGTCCTCATGCCTCCTTGCAGGATGCCTAAGGCACGTTCACGCAGATGAGCAGGGACCCTGGGCATCTTTCTTTTGGTGTTTTTCAGCGTCAGTAGAAAGGCCTCTTTAGTGTCCTAAGTTTTCATAACTGTGACCTTAATTGTCTACCGTCTGTAAGCTGTTAATGTCTTAACGACCGTTCCACAGGTGCATGTTCAGTAATTGTTTATGGTTCATTGAACAAGCGGGAAATCGTGTTTAAACCCTTTACTTTGAAGATCTGTGAAGTTATTTGGATTTTTACGAATTATCTTTGAAAGACAGGGTCCTGAAAAAGGGAAGCTTCTTTTTTTGCCGACTTCATTAATATGAATATCTCAAAACAATATATTTTTTTTTATTTTAAGACATTGTTTGGAACAATTAGTCTACAAGTACGCCACATTTCCAGAGTGGGCTCTCTGCTAATTCGGAAGTTATGATCAAGCACCACCAACACAGTGAATGGCAATTGGATTCAAAGGAAACTCCCTCTGCTGGTGATTTGCTGAATAGGCACACACAGTGTTCAACTATCACTTTTCTATGAAATAGGGCCACATACAGTTCAGGTTCTCTGTAGCCTACTATAACACTGTCCAATATTGTCGTTACACTGTTTTTGTATTAGCTGACCCACTGCAGAGCGGAAGAACAAGAGAAAGATAGAAAGCGACAGACAATGACAGAGGAAACGGAAATGGAAGTAGACGTGAGTCTGAGTCACTGATCTCTGTGCCTGGCGACCAGGTGTTTGCTAATGCAGTTTACTGTAGAGGACGAGAGGAGAACCCTCTGACTGAATGACCGAATAGAGAGGCAGTTTGCAGAGCTAAGGGCATGGTGTGTGTCAAGCTTCTCAGAGAAGGAGTGCTGATATAGGATCAGTGTTGCCTTTTTGATGTAGGATCAGTTTTGCCTTTGATATCACAACGAATGAGATTACATGCACAGGGAGGAGGCACTCCTACTCTGAGATGCTTGAGACATACATATACAGCCCCTGGACTGGCTCTGTACGTCTCATCTTGTTGTAAGTCTCTGTTCTGTTAGATATTGATCCTAGCTGATGTTGTCTGGAGACCTTATCACATCATATTTTCCCCTTTCCCCACTCCCTCGCTTTTATGAATGCGTACAGATGCATACGATTAGACACTACCCCCTACTCCATAATTCTGGATGTAGCCCCATAGCCCTTGATGGTGACTACTTAACATTTAGAGAGAAAGAGAGAGACCGAGAGAGACAGAGAGAGACAGAGAGAGAGAGAGAGAGAGAGAGAGAGAGAGAGAGAGAGAGAGAGAGAGAGAGAGAGAGAGAGAGAGAGAGAGGAGAGAGAACAAACGATAACAGCTCCACAGGTCTATGGGAGGCTGTGAGAACAAATGTATAATTTCATTTTAATGCGCTGAGGGTAAGAGGCGCTGCTCTCCAGGCGCTCGCAACGCGTTGTTTACTGGACTGATTTTAATGGGTTGTTGGCCACATCATAAAAAAGCCACTCTGTATCACCAGCAGTGACCTCGGGCTGAGCTGTTATCTAGCCGGCTTCAAAGAGCCTCGCGTTCCCTGTGATGTATCACCAACACACACAAATGTGGAGACACATTCACTTAATTCAGGCCCACTACGTATGCACACACACCAAGGGTATTGTCAAAACTGCCCAATCATGTCCTCTAAAGTAATTGAATTCCTTTTTAAACATAGAGAGATGAGGACAAGATGGAGGGAGGGGGTGAGGGAGTGATGGGGGAACATAGCTGAGAGATGGAAGGGAGAGGTGGAGGGGTGAATTAGGGCGACGAGAGGTGATGAAGCAGCGAGTGCAGCCCAGATTCCGCTGAAATAGATTTTTACAGCATAGTGCAGCGCTATCAATTTGCAAAGGGAGGACAAAAACCAACAACAAGCGAAACCACATACCAAAATGAACCTCAGGATCGATGGTGTACAACTCCAACGTGCGTCGGTGCTGCTGCGCTGGCTGTTTTAACAGAGCTAGTGTAAACAGCACATGAGGGAGAGAGAGGATCAGATGAACACAAATAATCCTAGTGGTTTACAACTGTCCTCTGAGAGAAAGAATAGATGGATCATCTCCTCTTGTCTTCTCCTCCCCTCTTTCTCTATGTTTCCTACTCTTCTCCTCTCTTCCTCTCTGCTGTTTGTCTCCTCCGCTTCTCTCCTCTTCCCTCTTCCACTACCTAATACAAAAACAGGAGATCGAGAATCAAGGTGACTAAACATCTGAGTAATGGCCAGAGGTTTGTCCCCCATTTTGTTTTTGGCAAGGATCACGCCATCGGGTCAAATGTCAAGATGTCAGAGTGACAATGGAGGGCATAGTTAGAGAGAGAAGAGTAAAATCGCACTGTACTGTAGAGAGGGGGAGGGAGGGAGAAGAGGGAGAGTGAGAGAACAGGCCAAAAGAGGGGGAGAAAAGAGATCACTTCTGGAGAGGATAAGTTGGGGACTACAAGACACTGGCTGTAATGAGAAAAATAAATAGAGGAATGGAGAAAGACAAAGAGGGTAAAGAATGAAACTGGGAAAGAACGAGAGCAGGTTAGAGGGAAGAGAGGAAATACAAAATTAGGCGTGGTGTAGCCTGCTGCTTCCCAAAACCTGGGTCCCCTGGGTTCCCCCCATAACCACCCCTTGCCAGCACTGACCTTCCAAACCTCTGTTAGGTCGTTTCTACAGCACGATACAGCTCACTACTACTTCCACACTCCATTCCCCCAGAGGGCAGCAGCAACCTTGTCCAGGTGCTGAGCCTGGTTGATAAGCACATCAGGTGTTGCCAATTAGGGTGATCGCCAGTCAGTGTCCCAGCTTTCAAGTCGTGAGGCTGCTGTCTTTGTTTAGTGGCCATGAGGTCTTTCGTTTGTTGTTGAGTCTTTAATTTGGGCATGCCTTTGGTATTTTTCCTTTTTGTAAATATTTAGGTTTCGTCACCATCTGAACAAATAATGATCCGCTTGGACTGACCGACCAAGAGGTTCAAGAGAGACCGAGCTGGTCGTGGACCAAGTTAAGGTTGCTACACTACATGACCAAGAGTATGTGGACACCTGCTCGTCGAACATCTTATTCCAAAATAATGGGCATTAACAGCCTCCACTATTCTGGGAAGGCTTTCCACTAGATGCTGGAACATTGCTGCGGGGACTTGCTTCCATTCAGCCACGAGCATTAGTGAGGTCGTGCACTGATGTTGGGCGATTAGGCCTTGCTCGTAGGCGGCGTTCCAATTCATCCCAAAGGAGTTCAATGGGGTTGAGGTCAGGGCTGTGTGAAGGCCAGTCAAGTTCTTCCACACCGATTTCGACAAACCATTTCTGTATGGACCTCGCTTTGTGCACGGGGGCATAGTCATGCTGAAATAGGAAAGGGCCTTCCCCAAACTGTTGCCACGAAGTTGGAAGCACATAATCATCTAGAATGTCATTGTATGATGTAGCTTTAAGATTTTCCTTCACTGGAACTTATGGGCCTAACTCGAACCATGAACAACAGCCCCAGACCATTACTTTACAGTTGGCACTGAATTCAGGCAGGTAGCTTTCCTGGCATCTGCCAAACCTAGATTCGTCAATCAGACTGCCAGAAGGTGAAGCATGATTCATCGCTCCAGAGAATGCATTTCCATTGATCCAGAGTCCAATGGCGGCGAGTTGTTCTGCTGATGTTGCTTCCAGAGGCAGTTTGGAACTTGGTAGTGAGTGTTGCAACCGTGGACAGACCATTTTTACGCGCTTCGGCACTCGGCGATCCCGTTCTGTGAGCTTGTGTGGCCTACCACTTCGTGGCTGAGCCGTTGTTGCTCCTAGACATTTCCACTTCACAATAACAGCACTTACAGTTGGCCTGGGCAGCTCTAGCAGAGCAGAAAGTTGATGAACTGACTTGTTGGTAGCATCCTATGACGGTGCCACGTTAAAGTCACTGACCTCTTCAGTAAGGCCCTTCTACTGCCAATGTTTGTCTATGGAGATTGCATGGCGATGTGCTCAATTTTATACACCTGTCAGCAACGGGTAAGTCTGAAATAACCGAATCCACAAATTTGAAGGGGTGTCCACATACTTTTGTGTATATAGTCTCCCTGGACACATGTACATTCAACACTTAGGTGCATATGCTGGCTTCTTCCATAAATGCACACATTCATTCAGGTTATAGACCATGTAACAAAGCCTAGAACCCCTAGACAAAGCGAGTGCCACAATACCCGTAGGCTAGTTATGGGTTTCGTTAACACACCCTCCTCCCCCCTCCTCCTACTCCTGTTCTCTCCATCCGTCTCTCATAAATCGGCTGTGAGAGTGAAGAATAAAGAGTACGAGAGATCTGTCAGTGCTACATAAAAAGCCCACTGCCTAATAAATACATGTCCGGAATGAATTAGGAGATTAAATCATCACAAGGCATTAATGCCAGAGCCACAGCGCCAGATGAAAATCTCACGGCACCATTCTGTTTGGCTGCTCATTTCGCAGCTCCGTATTCATCCCTAAGGCTTTGGTTATGCTGTTCTGCTGGGTTTGAGGGATTGGTGTGTGTGGATGTTCGTGTGGATGTGTATTTGTGTGCTTTGATTGTGGATTGGTGTGTAGTTCTGGATGCATTTAATCCCTTCGTTGTGTGTATTTAAGTAATTTTTGGGGATACCGGTAAATCAGTTATTTTGAACAAGACAATTGGTGTGTTTTTTTTTTATTTGCTTCTATTTCTGATGCTTATTATGATTCCACAGAGACAGAGGTGAGGCCCAGCAGACATGGGGAACCAGGAACCAAAGCCCACTCCAACCCAGGAAAGAGGAGAACAGAAGAGGGTGAGTTCTACTGTTAGCGTCATCATTCATCAACACTGTTGCGGTCCGTCTGTCTCGGTCCCTCGGTTGACAATTGATTTTTGATCGGGATGTTGGTGAAATAAAACAAAATCAGGAATCTGCTGTAAACTGTAATATCTCTGTCGGGTGCCTTTTAGAGTTTTGTCTCTATCTGACTGTGTGAGTGGGATTTACCTCAGCCCACGGCTGTCAAAAAGCAGCCGCGTAGCTAATTCATTATCACCTGATCAAAGACATCCCCCTCAGTAATGTGGTGTTTTAGCACAGGCAACAGGAAAGCAGTAGTATGGTGCCTTAGCTGAAGCTAACATGAAGTTCTTAGTAAGGCAGCATGTTAGCCGATGCTAAAGTGAAAGCAGTAATACGGTGCATTAACGGAAGCTAACACGTATGTAGGTAGTAATGTGGTGTGTTCGCGCAGGTTACCATGAAAGCAGTGCTAGGGTGCATTAGCTGAAGCTAACATGTAGTACAGTGGAGGCTCCTCAGAGGAGGAAGGGGAGGACCATCCTCCAGTGAATTTATAATTTTTTAAAATTGTGAAACATTAAAAAAGTTGTCCTTTTTAGATAAAACTATACAAAATATATTCACGTCAATTGATTCAAACACACTGTTTTTCAATGGAGGCCTACGATAGCCTCAACAGCACTCTGTAGGATAGCAACATGGTGTAGCCGGAGGACAGCTACAGTGCCTTGCGAAAGTATTCGGCCCCCTTGAACTTTGCGACCTTTTGCCACATTTCAGGCTTTTTTTTGTGAAGAATCAACAACAAGTGGGACACAATCATGAAGTGGAACGACATTTCTTGGATATTTCAAACTTTATTTAATTTTTTTTTTTTTACTGAAAAATTGGGCATGCAAAATTATTCAGCCCCTTTACTTTCAGTGCAGCAAACTCTCTCCAGAAGTTCAGTGAGGATCTCTGAATGATCCAATGTTGACCTAAATGACTAATGATGATAAATACAATCCACCTGTGTGTAATCAAGTCTCCGTATAAATGCACCTGCACTGTGATAGTCTCAGAGGTCCGTTAAAAGCGCAGAGAGCATCATGAAGAACAAGGAACACACCAGGCAGGTCCGAGATACTGTTGTGAAGAAGTTTAAAGCCGGATTTGGATACAAAAAGATTTCCCAAGCTTTAAACATCCCAAGGAGCACTGTGCAAGCGATAATATTGAAATGGAAGGAGTATTAGACCACTGCAAATCTACCAAGACCTGGCCGTCCCTCTAAACTTTCAGCTCATACAAGGAGAAGACTGATCAGAGATGCAGCCAAGAGGCCCATGAACACTCTGGATGAACTGCAGAGATCTACAGCTGAGGTGGGAGACTCTGTCCATAGGACAACAATCAGTCGTATATTGCACAAATCTGGCCTTTATGGAAGAGTGGCAAGAAGAAAGCCATTTCTTAAAGATATCCATAAAAAGTGTTGTTTAAAGTTTGCCACAAGCCACCTGGGAGACACACCAAACATGTGGAAGAAGGTGCTCTGGTCAGATGAAACCAAAATTGAACTTTTTGGCAACAATGCAAAACTTTATGTTTGGCGTAAAAGCAACACAGCTCATCACCCTGAACACGCCATCCCCACTGTCAAACATGGTGGTGGCAGCATCATGGTTTGGGCCTGCTTTTCTTCAGCAGGGACAGGGAAGATGGTTAAAATTGATGGGAAGATGGATGGAGCCAAATACAGGACCATTCTGGAAGAAAACCTGATGGAGTCTGCAAAAGACCTGAGACTGGGACGGAGATTTGTCTTCCAACAAGACAATGATCCAAAACATAAAGCAAAATCTACAATGGAATGGTTCAAAAATAAACATATCCAGGTGTTAGAATGGCCAAGTCAAAGTCCAGACCTGAATCCAATCGAGAATCTGTGGAAAGAACTGAAAACTGCTGTTCACAAATGCTCTCCATCCAACTCACTGAGCTCGAGCTGTTTTGCAAGGAGGAATGGGAAAAAATTTCAGTCGCTCGATGTGCAAAACTGATATAGACATACCCCAAGCGACTTACAGCTGTAATCGCAGCAAAAGGTGGCGCTACAAAGTATTAAGGGGGCTGAACAATTTTGCACGCCCAATTTTTCAGTTTTTGATTTGTTAAAAAAGTTTGAAATATCCAATAAATGTCGTTCCACTTCATGATTGTGTCCCACTTGTTGTTGATTCTTCCCAAAAAAATACAGTTTTATATCTTTATGTTTGAAGCCTGAAATGTGGCAAAAGGTCGCAAAGTTCAACGGGGCCGAATACTTTCGCAAGGCACTGTAGTTTCCATCCTCCTCTGGGTACATTGACTTCATACAATACCTAGGAGGCTCATGGTTCTCACCCGTTCCATAGAATTACACAGTAATTATTACAACATTCTGGCTTGTCCTCCAACTTATCAGAGCTTTTGCAGCATAAACTGACATGTTGTCCATCCAATCAAATGATCAGAGAATGAATCTAGTACTGAAAGCATTAGCTCCAGCTGCATGCACTGCAGTGTATAACATGTGGTGAGTATTTGACCCAGAGACATAAAGACAATAGTGGAACAGTTTTTAACAAATGTATTTCTTAAAAAATTAAGAAGCAAGAGAGAAAGAGAGAGAGAGCTAGCTATATCTCCATGTTTTTTTTCTCTCACTTTCTCTCACTTAACTAGCGAATGCAGCTTGCTAGTTTAGCCTACTCAAACACCTCTCTCAAGCAGAGAGGGGTGCTATGTTAGCTAGCTGGCTATGGCTATCCAACACTGGAACTCTTCCAAGTTAAGGTAAGCTTTTGGTTTTATTAGTTTATTAATTGCCAGGGCCTGCTAAATTGCTTGCTGACTGTACACTGTACTGCATGATTGTAGTGGGTTTACGAACACGTTAGTTCTAGTAGCTCTGTTGACTAGTATGACGTTAGCTAATATGGTGACAATGATGTAGGCTGTGTGTAGCGGTTAACAGTTATGATATAAATGTTTGGCTTGGAAAGGTTTTTCCGCCTGGTCACAGACAGCTGATGTGTTGTGCACTGAAGTCCACAAACGAAGGGAAAAGGTGAGAGGAGGGGAGAGCGCGTAGATGTGACAATGAATTATACAACAACTGATCATGCTGTTTGTATGTGGCTGCTATGAAAGTGAACTGTGTTTGCATGTGATCAGAGGGGTATTCATTCCTGCCAATTCTGTTCAAATGGAAGCAAACAAAACAGAACAGGGATAACATACCTGAATTTGTCCAATAGAAACTCCAATAGAAACTCTTGTTTGCACTGTTGGACTAATGATTTACACCCTAGATGAGCTAGATGCAGGCAAGAGTGATCAAGGCGATATTGAAAGTGTTACTGTCTGTCACATTGTAAACGTTGTAAACTTCGTTGTAAACTTTCATTCATAGGCTAGGTTGTCGCAACCTCATGATGGGTATAGGTAAAATTCAAGTATCATGTAGTAGCCTAAACCTATCGATGTTACATTGAGCTGGGTGAATGGAATATGCTGTAATACCAATAAGGCAATGCTCATTAAAAAAAAGAATCGTCCTCCCTCATCTTAAATGGTACCGACCGCCACTGATGTAGTAGTTAGTAATAAGCAGTGTGTTAGCCAAGGCTAACATGAAAGCAGGGACTAATATGGAGAAGAACCGTAGCATGACCTGGCATAGGCCAACATCCTCTTGGAGTGTTGGTGTTTAGCATCGGCAAACAAGCCTTCAGATCAGTAATGTTGTGTGCATTGACTAAGTTTAATTGGTTAGATTGAATTAATTTCTTGAACATAAAACATGCCGTATTTAATCTAGTGTGACCTGCACAGAAAAAGCACATATCTCAACAGTAATATCAGCATGTGTGTGTGTATGCTAACATGAGAAGAAAATGTGTTTTTTAGATGTGCATTTTAGCTCCCGGCTCTCGTGGAGCATCAGAAACCTATCTTTCGGATGCATTACACAGAACACGGCAGGGAATACTTATCAGGCTCATTTATTTTCATATGGTTCTTTTGAATTTCAGGTCCTTACATGGCGATTCTCTACAGGAGGGCGGACTAGACACTAATGACTAGAACATACTGGTCACAACCATTTTTAATCAAAGGGTGTATGTGTTTGGGTGTGTCAGGGAAAAGGGGGGTGTGTGGTTGTGTTGTCTTTTGATTCTGCCTTTGTTCCGGGTTACACTTGTCTTTTGAATTGACATTCAACAGATATCACTGAAAGACTTCAAAGACAGGAGAGAGAAAGTGTGTTCCTAATGGGTTGGAACAGCCTGCTAGTTTTATATATATATATATACACACACAAACAGACAATGAGTAAAGTAGTAAAATGAGGCACAACATAGAAAAATAGGGAGGGAGATAGACATAACAGATAGACATTGTTCACTTAGTAAGAATTTGACGCCAAGACCCTGTTGAATATTTGATGGAACTTCCTGGTTTATTCAGGCCAATGCAGAGGTACACCTCACCGACAATAATTGGGCTGTTATTGCCGTTTAACTTTCACCCCGTTGGTCACAGACCCTCAGTTCACATGAGTGATTGAGAAAGAGAGGGAAAGACACCAGAAGTAAACAGTAAATGACTTTAGACAGAATTCATATTGGCTGCTGATCAGCGCCCTGCAACTGGAATGATGTTGGAGCCAGAATGGTGGTGGCTGAATCCCCAGCACAGCATTGCCTCTGGAGGAAGAACATTCAGCCCTGAGCCAGAATGGCCTACGGCTCACAGCTCTACCACAGCTCAGCGGCTCTGGTCCTGTTTAATTAACACAGGGCGAATGGAAACTAGAGGGCTCAGTGGGGCAGAGGCAGTAATTCCAGACGTTGCGTGCTACAGGCTGTAGGTGTGACCCCTGTTGACCTCTACACCAGTCTGCTACCTCCCTGACAGCATGTCAGCCTGCTCTTTAATAGGAGGCTGTCTCAGGGTGCACTGCTGTGTTGTGAATGGAACTAGACGGGCATAAGAAGAGTCCGAGCCACTCACTGTCCAATAGGAGAGGGGACAGATTGCAAACAGACAGATAAACAGACAAGGACATCTGTTTTCTCAGGCACATTCAGACAGAGACAGAAAGAGAGGAACGGGCCTCCAGGGTGGCGCAGTGGTTAAGGGCGCTGTACTGCAGCGCCAGCTGTGCCACCAGAGACCCTGGGTTCGCGCCCAGGCTCTGTCGTAACCTGCCGCGTCCGTGGGGCGACGCACAATTGGCCTAGCGTCGCCCGGGTTAGGGAGGGGTTGGCCGGTAGGGATATCCTTGTCTCATCGCGCACCAGCGACTCCTGTGGCGGGCCGGGCGCAGTGCACCAGGTGCACGGTGTTTCCTCCGACACATTGGTGCGGCTGGCTTCCGGGTTGGATGCGTGCTGTGTTAAGAAGCAGTGCGGCTTGGTTGGGTTGTGCATCGGAGGATTCATGACTTTCAACCTTCGTCTCTCCCGAGCCCATATGGGAGTTGTAGCGATGAGACAAGATAGTAGCTACTAAACAATTGGATACCACGAAATTGGGGAGAAAACGGGGTAAAAGAAAAAAGAAAGAGAGGAACAAGAAAAACGACTCCATATGCATACATGAAGAGGTGTGTGTTAATCAGGTGGACATCGATTTACAGTCTATGCACACATACACACACACACACACACACACACACACACACACACACACACACACACTATGGATCAGATAAATGGAATGCACTCTAGAGAGAGAACATCAGATGTTGGCAGCCGTACTGAAACTACAACCTCTCTGGGCAATTATAGGAAGAGGCTATCACTGTATATACTGTATATAAGGTCTGAACATAGCCTACGCAGACAGGTTGCATCAGTTAGTGTGTGTGTGTGTGTGTGTTTCTGGAAAATTGTATTATTAAAGGATGACTCAGAAGAGTCAGGTGTTAACGGTCACACACACACACACCCGGCAGAGGTGGTCTGTTTGTGTTCTGGGGTCACGTTATTTCTCTGAGGTAATTGTAGAAAGCTGAAGGATCGTCGATCAAAGCTCAGTGTATAAGAACAAAGCTAATCTTCCCTTTCATTGCAACACTTCTAGTCAAACAGCCTTCACCCAGCCTTCACTCAGCCTTCACCCAGCACTGGAAGCCAAGATTACAGAGCTAGTCAGAGCCAGGGGTCTGGGCCCTGTCTTCTCAATCAACTGCTAATTAGTGAAATGCTGTCACGCCCTCCTCTCACTCTGACCCGCCTTCGCAAGGTCTTCTGGGTAAATGACGCCATCCATTCCTATAAGATTCACTGCCCTTTGACCTCATGGTTATAGAGGTCACATTGACTTCACTGATTGGTTGATTCTTGACACCTCTGGGTTCCTGGGTCAGGGAGATGCATCCTGGGAATTGTGCAGCATTCCAGTGCACTCTGGCTCTTAATTTGTGAAGCTCTGGTGGTAGTCTGTTTACTGTGTGTGTGTGTGTGTGTGTGTGTGTGTGTGTGTGTGTGTGTGTGTGTGTGTGTGTGTGTGTGTGTGTGTGTGTGTGTGTGTGTGTGTGTGTGTGTGTGTGTGTGTGTGTGTGTGTTTGTGCAAAACCACGAGAGTGGTGTACAAAATATTAGGAACACCTTCCTAATATGGAGTTGCAACCCCCCCACACACATTTTTTTGCCCTCAGGACAGCCTCAATTTGTCAGGGCATGGACTCTACAAGGTGTCGAAAGCATTCCACAAGGATGCTGGCCCACTATGACTCCAATGCTTCCCACCCACAATTTTGTCGTTGTTGGCTGGATGTTGGCTGGATGTCTTTTGGGTTGTGCACCATTGTTTCCACAGGAAACTGTTGAGCGTGAAAAAAGCAGCAGCGTTGCAGTTCTTGACACAAACCGGTGCGCCTGGCACCTACTACCATACCCCATTTCAAGACACTTAAATCTTTTGTCTTGCCCATGTCTCAATTGTCTCAAGGCTTAAATATCCTTCTTTAACCTGCCGCCTCCCCTTCACCTACACTGATTGAAGTGGATTTAACAGGTGACGTCAATTAGGGATTATAGCTTTCACCTGGATTCACCTGGTCAGTCTATGTCATGGAA
This sequence comes from Oncorhynchus kisutch, assembly GCF_002021735.2. Lineage (NCBI taxonomy): Eukaryota > Metazoa > Chordata > Actinopteri > Salmoniformes > Salmonidae > Oncorhynchus > Oncorhynchus kisutch. The sequence goes on along the minus strand of NC_034192.2, from coordinate 32,570,811 downwards.
AGACCTAATGTTTTGTACACTCAGTGTAGAACATCCATTAGTTTGTGCAGTTTATGCATGTACAGGTCTACCTTCTGGTTTGTGTCAATCTGTCTGGACCACTGAGCTTTACCACATTGTCTCTATCTCACTGCTCTCATTTCGTTCTGTGTTGCTGTATAACGTTTGCATTTAGTTTCTCTGAGTGTGTGTTTTTGTTTTCTGTGGGCGTAATTATTCGGTGAGTGACCTTGGGGGTCCCGGGCGGCGGCGACGGTAACAAGTGCTTGGTTAACCGTTAGATAGCGTGTTTTTTTTCTGGTAATAGAGGAGACGGTAGGGGAGACGGTTGATTTAATGTAATGAAACGGGCTGTTATTCTAACAGAGCCAATAAGCTGCTCTGAGACAGAGCGGACAGGATATCAGTCCACACAGTGTGTGTGTGTGTGTGTGTGTGTGTGTGTGTGTGTGTGTGTGTGTGTGTGTGTGTGTGTGTGTGTGTGTGTGTGTGTGTGTGTGTGTGCGTGTGTGTGTGTTTCCGCGTCTCATCAAACTGTAATATCATGTGTCCCAGGGGACCTGAGGTAGATATGCGATGTTCAGACATCTCTCCCTCTTCAAATATTGAAGTACCTCTCTTCTGCCTATTATGATGGTTATAAATGTCACGGCCCATAACTCTGCTGTGACAAACGATTACAGCCGACTCAACAGGCGGTGTGTGCGTGTGTGTGTGGGTGTATTATAAATGTCAGCCCTCATATCTCACCTGCGGTAAATGTGTCCTAAGGACCATAGCGTGTGTGCGTGTGCGTGTGCGTGTGTGTGTGTGTGTGTGTGTGTGTGTGTGTGTGTGTGTGTGTGTGTGTGTGTGTGTGTGTGTGTGTGTGTGTGTGTGTATGTCTCTGCTAGCAGATGTGTTTTTACTGTTTGCTCATATTTTCTATTGCCATACTTTAGTCGAGCTTCACTCTAGATTATCTAGTTGTGCCCCCTGTCCCTCAATAGAGTAAACTTCTCTTTCGCTTGGAAGCTGCCTCCCAAAAGGCCATCTATAAGAATGTATTTAGCATTCTTTAAATCTTCTTTTAAAGTAGTTTGCTACTTTGCTTTGAGCAAAACCTTGAGAAAACGATATTCTGGTCAAAGCCACTGTGTGTGGAGGGTGTGTGCTTCTGTTAGTTGGTGTGTGTGCGCACGTGTGCTGTTTACCCATTTCCTCTTCACTGTGTGTGTGTGTGTGTGTGTGTGTGTGTGTGTGTGTGTGTGTGTGTGTGTGTGTGTGTGTGTGTGTGTGTGTGTGTGTGTGTGTGTGTGTGTGTGTGTGTATTTTGCTTCCAGGAGAGTCGGTCAGTGATGAATATTCATGCTCTGAAAGCGATAGGACTCTTCAATTGGGCTTTGGGGCCTCTCTCTCTCTCTGTATCTGTCTCTCTCTCTGTAAGAACTAGAGGCTTTCTCATTGCATCAGACGCATATTTTCCCATAAGCCACTGGGGTTTATTCTCCAGCATGTGGACTGAAATGCCCTCTGTTCATCTCTGCTATTCTTCAATTACATGCAGAATAAAATTTCACCTCCGTGGATTTCATTTCTCACCCGTTCATTCTGTTCAATCGCTCGTCTTCCCGAGAGGCTCTCCATGGTCTTTCATCCCTCTATCGTTTATCCTCTCCCTCACTCCCTTTATCCTGATCCAGCCCTCACTCCCTATTCTACTGTAGGCCAAACGGAATCACACCCTGTGGAGTTCATACAAACGGAAAAGATACTGTGTATATATACAGTACCAGGTCAAAAGTTTGCACACACATTTTCTTTATTTTACATCGTAGAATACATTGTAGAATAATAGCGAAGACATCAAAACTAGGAAATAACACATATGGAATCATGTAGCAACCAAAAAAGTGTTAAACAAATCAAAATATATTTTAGATTTTGGATTCTTCAAAGTAGCCACCCTAGCCACCCGTTGCCTTGATGACAGCTTTGCACACTCTTGGCATTCTCTCAACCAGCTTCACCTGGAATGCTTTTCCAACAGTTTTGAATGAGTTCCCTCATATGCTGAGCACTTGTTGGCTGTTTTTCCTTCACTGTGCAGTTCAACTCATCTGATGCAGCACTCCATCACTCTCCTTTTGGTCTAATAGCCCTTTCACAGCCTGGAGGTGTGTTGGGTCATTGTCCTGTTGAAAAACAAATGATAGTCCCTCTAAGCGCAAACCAGATGGGATGGCGTTTTGCTGCATAATGCTGTGGTAGCCATGCTGGTTAAGTGTGCCTTGACTTCTAAATAAATCACCATCACAAATGTATAGAGACAAAGTAGAGTCGCAATTCAACGGCTCAGACACGAGAGGTATGTGGCAGAGTCTACAGTCAACCATGGACTATAAAAGGAAAACACGCCCCGTCGCGGACCAGGATGTCTTGCTCCCAGACAGACTAAACAACTTCTTTGCTCGCTTTGAGGACAATACAGTGCCACTGACACGGTCCGCTACCAAAACCTGCGGGCTCTCCTTCACGGCAGCCGACGTGAGTAAAACATTTAAACGTGTCAACCCTCGCAAGGCTGCAGGCCCAGATGGCATCCCCGGCCGCGTCCTCAGAGCATGCTCAGACCAGCTGCCTGGTGTGTTTATGGACATATTCAATCATTCCCTGTCCCAGTCTGCTGTGCAACATGCTTCAAGAGGGCCTACATTGTTCCTGTTCCCAAGAAAGCAAAGGTAACTGAGCTAAATGACTATTGCCCCATAGCACTCAATTCCGTCATCATGAAGCGCTTTGAGAGACGAGTCAAGGACCATATCACCTCCACCCTACCTGACACCCTAGACCCACTCCAATTTGCTTACCGCCCCAATAGGTCCACAGACGACGCAATCACACTGCACACTGCCCTAACCCATCTGGACAAGAGGAATACCTATGTGAGAATGCTGTTCATCGACTACAGCTCAGCATTTAACACCATAGTACCCTCCAAACTCGTCATCAAGCTCGAGACCCTGGGCCTCGACCCCGCCCTGTGCAACTGGGTCCTGGACTTCCTGACGGGCCGCCCCCAGGTTGTGAGGGTAGGTAACAACATCTCCACCCCGCTGATCCTCAACACTGGGGCCCCACAAGGGTGCGTTCTCAGCCCTCTCCTTTACTCCCTGTTCACTCATGACTGCGTGGGCATGCACACCTCCAACTCAATCATCAAGTTTGCAGACGACACTACAGTGGTAGGCTTGATTACCAACAACGACGAGACGGCCTACAGGGAGGAGGTGAGGGCCCTCGGAGTGTGGTGTCAGGAAAATAACCTCACACTCAACGTCAACAAAACAAAGGAGATGATCGTGGACTTCAGGAAACAGCAACCCCCTATCCACATCGATGAGACAGTAGTGGAGAGGGTAGAAAGTTTTAAGTTCCTCGGTGTACACATCACGGACAAACTGACATTTTCCAACCACACAGACAACGTTTTGAAGAAGGCGCAGCTGCGCCACTGCCTGTTCGTCCCGCTATCATCCAGAAGGCGAGGTCAGTACAGGTGCATCGAAGCAGGGACCGAGAGACTGAAAAACAGCTTCTATCTCAAGGCCATCAGACTGTTGAACAGCCATCACTAACATTGAGTGGCTGCTGCCAACATACTGACTCAACTCCAGCCACTTTAATAATGTAAAAATGTATGTAATAAATGTATCACTAGCCACTTTAAACAATGCCACTTCATATAATGTTTACATACCCTACATTACTCATCTCATATGTATGTACTGTACTCTATACCATCTACTGCATCTTGCCATCTTGATGTAATGTATCACTAGCCACTTTAAACAATGCCACTTCATATAATGTTTACATACCCTACATTACTCATCTCATATGTATATACTGTACTCTATACCATCTACTGCATCTTGCCATCTTGATGTAATGTATCACTAGCCACTTTAAACAATGCCACTTCATATAATGTTTACATACCCTACATTACTCATCTCATATGTATATACTGTACTCTATACCATCTACTGCATCTTGCCATCTTGATGTAATGTATCACTAGCCACTTTAAACAATGCCACTTCATATATTGTTTACATAACCTACATTACTCATCTCATATGTATATACTGTACTCTATACCTTCCACTGCATCTTGCCTATGCCATCACTCATTCATATATTTTTTATGTACATATTCTTATTCATTCCTCTACACTTGTGTGTATAAGATAGTTGTTGTGAAATTGTTAGGTTAGATTACTCGTTGGATATTACTGCATTGTCGGAACTAGACGCAGAAGCATTTCGCTACACTCGCATTAACATCTGCTAACCATGTGTATGTGACAAATCAAATTGATTTGATTTGAAATGCAGAAATCATCCGTTCACCTACTCTGCGTCTCACTAAGACACAGCGGTTGGAACCATACATCTCAATTTTCGACTCATCAGACCAAAGAACAGTAATTTGACCATGAAGGCCTGATTCAGTCTCCTCTGAACAGTTGATGTTGAGATGTGTCTGTTACTTGAACTATGTGAAGCATTTATTTGGGCTGCAATTTCTGAGGCTGATAGCCGTAATGAACTCATCCTCTGCAGCAGAGGTAACTCTGGGTCTTCCTTTCCCGTGGCGGTCCTCATGAGAGCCAGTTTCATCAAACTCTTGATGGTTTTTGCGATTACACTTGAAGATACTTTCAAAGTTCTTGACATTTTCCGGATTGATTGACTTAAGGTAATGATGGACTGCCATTTCTCTTTGCTTATTTGAGCTGTTCTTGCCATAATATGGCCATGGCCTTTTACCAAATAGTGCTATATTCTGTATACCACACCTACCTTGTCACAACACAATTGATTGGCTCAAATGCATTAACCTTTTCATATGAGTTCCAAATGCCTCTAACGGTCGCTGTTGTTTATTTTCTAACAAGTTGTATTTTTTAACAACAGTTTGAATTGTGGTGTGTTCCACCTCCTCATTAATTCACATTCAGCATTTGCGGACAATTTATGTTTGAGGCTTTACTGAGCTGGATGAACTTCTCTCTTTCAGGAGAACCCACCGCACATCACTCATGTTTGTGCAGCTCAAGTATGCATATATTTGAGCAGTCTTGCCAGAATTTGAACATATTCTTGCTGGTGTTCGCTTTGCCTTCCTTCCCTGTTGTTTTACTTACAAATAATAACTTTGGACATGTGTGCGTTCCTATCAAAGTAAGTTCCTTATTTTCCGTATATCGTGCTGTTGTTTCTACTACAGGGGCATACAGTATGTACGTATATATTTTTTATTTCACCTCTATTTAACCATGTAGGCCAATTGAGGACAAGTTCTCATTTACATCTGCGACCTGGCTAAGATAAAGCAAAGCAGTGCTGCACAAACAACAACACAGAGTTGCACATGGAATAAACAAGCGTACAGTCAATAACACAATAGAAAAATATATATATACAGTGCCTTGCGAAAGTATTCGGCCCCCTTGAACTTTGCGACCTTTTGCCACATTTCAGGCTTCAAACATAAAGATATAAAACTGTATTTTTTTGTGAAGAATCAACAACAAGTGGGACACAATCATGAAGTGGAACGACATTTATTGGATATTTCAAACTTTTTTAACAAATCAAAAACTGAAAAATTGGGCGTGCAAAATTATTCAGCCCCTTTACTTTCAGTGCAGCAAACTCACTCCAGAAGTTCAGTGAGGATCTCTGAATGATCCAATGTTGACCTGGAAGGAGAGTCGACAGTCTAGCCAGACACCTAGGTATTTGTAGTTGTCCACATATTCTAAGTCAGAACCGTCCAGAGTAGTGATGCAGAGTAGTGATGGCAGCAAACAGTTGAAAAGCATGCATTTAGTTTTACTAGCATTTAAGAGCAGTTCGAGGCCACAGAAGGAGTGTTTTATGGCATTGAAGCTCCTTTGGAGATTAGTTAAAACAGTGTCCAAAGAAGGGCCAGATGTATACAGAATAGTGTTGTCTGAATAGAGCTGGATCAGGGAATCACCCGCAGCAAGAGCGAAATCGTTGATATATACAGAGAAAAGAGTCGGCCCGAGAATTGAACCCTGTGGTAACCCCATAGAGACTGCCAGAGGTCCCAACAACAGGCCCTCCAATTTGACACATTGAACTCTGTCTGAGAAGTAGTTGGTGAACCAGGCGAGGCAGTAATTTGAGAAACCAAGGCTGTTCAGTCTGCCGATAAGAATACGGTGATTGACAGAGTCGAAAGCCTTGTCCAGGTCGATGAAGATGGCTGCACAGTACTGTCTTTTATCAATAGCGGTTATGATATCGGTTAGTACCTTGAGCGTGGCTGAGGTGCACCCCGTGACCAGCTTAAAAAAAACGGATTGCACAGATAAGGTGGGATTCGAAATGGTCAGTGATCTGTTTATTTACTTGGCTTTCGAAGACTTTAGAAAGGCAGGGCAGGATGGATATAGGTCAATAACAGTTTGGGTCTAGAGTGTCACTCCCTTTGCAGAGGGGGATGACCGCGGCAGCTTTCCAATCTTTAGGGATCTCGGAAAGAGAGGTTGAACCGACTGGTAATAATGGTAATAGGTTGCAACAATGTCGGCGGATAATTTTAGTAAGAGAGGGTCCAGATTGTATCGCCCAGCTGATTTGTACGGGTCCAGGTTTTGCAGCTCTTTCAGAACATCTGCTATCTGGATTTGGGTGAAGGAGAAGCTGGGGAGGCTTGGGTAAGTAGCTGCGGGGGGTGCGGAGCTGTTGGCCGGGGTTGGAGTAGCGAGGAGGAAAGCATGGCCAGCCGTAGAGAAATGCTTATTGAAATTCTCGATTAGCGTGGATTTATCGGTGGTGACCTAGCCTCAGTGCAGTGGGCAGCTGGGAGGAGTCACTCTTATTCTCCATGGACTTTACAGTGTATGTATATTTGGAGCTTAATGTATTTGCAGTGTTATTCACATTTTCAATTACCGGTGACAAATAATGCATTCCTCTTATTGCATATATTGTAATGGACACCTATCATGTGTGTAAAATACTTTTTTGAAGGTTGTACTGATTATAATGAGCTAAGCTATTTGCCAGCTATGTGTGGTGCCATGTTTGTTGTCATTATACAATGCATTCTGGGTGTCACGTAATCTGCCACAAACTACCCATCGTCGGATTACTTTCGATTTCTAGAAAGTGTTTTACTCAAATATTTTGATCAATGGTGAGCTCACCCGTGATGTGATTAATTATAAATATTTATTGCAATTTGCTAATTCATATTGTAGTTTATGTCAGCCGAGAGTTATACAAATATGACCGCTTGTGTTACGTCAATCTTTCCTCATTTTAGCGCTAGGACAAATGTAGCCTACATTTTTCCGATTTGGATGATTGTGTTATGCTGTAGCTACTTCTGTGAATGTCTGAACATTACATCCAAAAATAAACTGCTCACATTCTACATGCTACAGGGACCACTGTTGAACGATCACACCCGTGTGTTGGTAGGTTTTAAAAGTTTAAGAAGGTAAGACATTCCACAAATGTACTTTTAACAAGGCACACCTGTTAATTGAAATGCATTCCAGGTGACTCCCTCATGAAGCTGGTTGAGAGAATGCCAAGAGTGTGCAAAGCTGTCATCAAGGCAAGGGTGGCTACTTTAAGGTTTCATCAGGAAAACCCTGGAATGAGTAGGTGTGTCCAAACATTTAACTGGTACTGTGTGTGTGTGTGTGTCTGTATATATATATATAAATATATATATATATATATATACACACACACACACACACACACACACATTACAGTTACATATATATTATATTACAATTACATCAATACTGAATGAACAATGAACACTTGTATTTTAACTTAAAATAATGCATAAATAAAATCTATTTAGTCTCAAATAAATAATGAAACATGCTCAATTTGGTTTAAATAATGCAAAAACACAGTGTTGGAGAAGAAAGTAAAAGTGCAATATGTGCCATGCAAAAAAGTTAACGTTTAAGTTCCTTGCTCAGAACATGTGAAAGCTGGTATGTGTATATATATATATATACATATATATATATATATATATATATATATATATATATATATACAGTGGGTAGAACAAGTATTTGATACACTGCCGATTTTGCAGGTTTTCCTACTTACAAAGCATGTAGAGGTCTGTCATTTGTATCATAGGTACACTTCAACTGTGTGAGACGGTATCTAAAACAAAAATCCAGAAAATCACATTGTATGATTTTTAAGTAGTTAATTTGCATTTTATTGTGTGTATATGTGTATATATATATATATGTGTATATATGTGTATATGTGTATATATATGTATATATGTGTATATATATGTGTATATGTGTATATATATGTATACATATATATATATATATATATATATATATATGTGTATATGTGTATATGTGTATGTATATATGTGTATATATATGTGTGTATATATGTATATATATATATATATATATATATGTATATATATATGTGTACATATATATATGTATATATATGTATATATGTGTGTTTATATATATATATATATATATATATATATGTGTATATATATATGTATATATGTGTGTATATATATATGTATATATGTGTGTATATATATGTATGTATATATGTATATATATGTATGTATGTATATGTATGTGTGTGTGTGTGTTAGAGTTCGACCGATTATGATTTTATAATACCGATACCGATTATTGGAGGACCAAAAAAAGCCGATACCAATTAATTGGTAGATTTATTTATATATAAATATTGTCATTATTTCAAATATATATATTGCTATATATACATGCTCAATTTGGTTTAAATAATGCAAAAACACAGTGTTGAAGAAGAAAGTAAAAGTGAAATATGTGCCATGTAAAAAAGTTAACGTGTAAGTTCCTTGCTCAGAACATGTGAAAGCTGGTGGTTTAATATTCCCAGTAAAGAAATATTAGGTTACAGTTATTATAGGAATTATGTCGCGTCGACTATTTATCTCTATACCATTTGTATTTCATATACCTTTGACTATTGGATGTTCTAATGGGCACTTTAGTATTGCCAGCCTAATCTCAGGAGTTGATAGGCTTGAAGTCATAAACAGCATTGCTAAGAGCTGCTGGCACACACAGTAAAGTTTGAATGATTGCTTACGAGCCTTCTGCTGCCTACCCCCGCTCAGTCAGACTGCTCTATCAAATATCAAATCATAGACTTTATTATAATATAATAAACACAGAAATACGAGCCTTTGGTCATTTAATATGGTCAAATCCGAAAACTATCATTTCGAAAACAAAACGCTCATTCTTTCAGTGAAATACGGAACCGTTCCATATTTTATCTAACAGGTGGCAACCCTAAGTCTATATATTGCTGTTATATTGCACAACCTTCAATGTAATATCATAATTATGTAGTTATGTAAAATTCCAATCTGTTGCATATACCCAGACTCTGCATGCAATGAACGCAAGAGAAGTGACACAATTTCCCTAGTTAATATTGCCTGCTAGCATGAATTTCTTTTAATTAAATATGCAGGTTTAAAAAATATATACTTCTGTGTATTGATTTTAGGGAAGGCATTGATGTTTAGGGTTAAGTACATTCGTGCAACGACAGTGCTTTTTTTTGCGAATGCGCTTTTGTTAAATCATCACCCGTTTGGCGAAGTAGGCTGTGATTCGATGATAAATTAACAGGCACCGCATTGATTATATGCAACGCAGGACAAGCTAGTTAAACTAGTAATATCATCAACCATGTAGTTAACTAGTGATTATGTGAAGATTTGATTGTTTTATACAAGATAAGTTTAATGCTAGCTAGTAACTTACCTCGGCTCCTTGCTGCACTCGCGTAACAAGTGGTCAGCCTGCCACGCAGTTTCCTCGTGGAATGCAATGTAATCAGCCATAATCCAAAAATGCCGATTACATAATCCCAAAATCCCAATTACCGATTGTTATGAAATCTTGAAATCAGCCATGACGATTAATCGGTCGGCCTCTAATATGAGTGTGTAGATATACGCACACACACACACACACACACACACACACACACACACACACACACACACACACACACACACACACACACACACACACACACACACACACGCACACAAAACACTCACCAAACACAGACAGTACCAGTCAAATGTTTTGAACACCTATTCATTCAAGGGTTTTTCTGTTGGGGGAAAGGTGATGACTTCCCTTCTACCAAACAGACAGAGGGACAGGAGGAGAGAAGTATACCTGATTATTAAGTTACCAAACCTACTGGTGGGCTGTTAACGATGCAAGACAATAGGCTTTGATAGAAATGCTAGTCAGACCAATTGTAAAAAATAAATGGTATTACCACTATATAGCCTGCTAATGGGTATTTGATCTCACTTATTGACATTGAGCTGACCTGTCAGACTAAAGGTATTGGAATCAGATGCACTCATTATGACTCTCCAACACAACTCCGGGCCCACTCTGCTTCCCATGGAGCCAGGTAACCGTGGCAATGGTGTCTGTGGAGACCGGGGGTGGATTAACGTCTCCCCTGCCAGTAACCATGCCACGCCTCGACACACACACAATGGGAGGGGACAACACTAAGCCTGAGGGGACTGGCAAGCACATGTAAACACACACACACACACACACACACACAAGGCAATGCCTGGATGGTGGCTACTGTGACAGACAGAAACATACATAGGCACACAAGTTGAGCATGCATGCATACACACACCGACTGTACACACACACCCCGCGTACAACTGAGCAGCTATTAATTTGAACACTCCCCTCTAACAGGGCAGTTGGCAGTGAGGTTTGTCCTGTTTGACAACCATCTTTACTTTCAAATCATTCTCCTACACCCTGGCTCCAGTCCAACAACGAGAGGACATAAAATCACGTTTTATTTTCTTCTTTCTCTTTTTATCTCTCTGGGGGAATATTATCCATAAAAGCAGAGTGGAACCGAGAGCGGCGAGCAGCGTTTCCGAGGGGAGGAGTTAGGGCATTGCACCCTTAACCTTTTTTTCCTAATGGAACTTTAAAGCGCTGGGGTAATGTGCTTCCTGCGGAGAGTAGTTGGGAATGGCTGTAGCTATTAAATGGTAATAGCGGTGCTTTTAAGCCTTGAATGGTCCCGAGCCTCTTGGAGAGGAGAGGTTAGAGGGTTAGTTGTGCTTCAGAGACACAACCCTTGAGGGAACTGCATTATTAAACCCAATAAGACCCAATTAACTGCTTTAGAGTTTGTACCTATTTAATTGTCAGTCGTCGGTACAACCTTAATGCTAATTTTAGCGTGCAGGCCAAGGTGTGATCGCTGTGACCTCTGACCTTTACCTTAGCCCAAGGGTCGTCTCTCCCTGCACTATGCTCCCTCAAGTCACCGTGGCTGGGGTCAAAGAGCACACCTGTGGGTACATGTCCCAGGTCAATCAGTATAGCCTATAGAGGCTTCAGCAGGGTGTATTTTAGTCCTCAGTTGTTAATGCCGCAAATGGGAGAAGAAATATATGTTTTTCAGTTTTCTCATACTGAATATTCAAATCAAAATGTATTTGTCACATGCGCTGAACAGAACAGGTGTAGACCTTACAGTGAAATGCTTACTTACGAGCCCTTAACCAACAATGCCGTTTTAAGAGAAATACAACACCAAAAAGTTACAAATAAAAGTTCCAAATAATTAATGAGCAGCAGTAAAATAACAATAGCGAGGCTATATACAGGGGGGAACCGGTACAGAGTCAATCTGCGGGGACACCGGTTAGTCGAGGTAATTGAGGTGATAAGTACATGTAGGTAGAGTTATTAAAGTGACTGCATAAATAATAACAGAGAGTAGCAGCGGTGTAGAACAGGGAGGGGGGGGCAATGCAAATAGTCTGGGTAGCCATTTGATTAGATGTTCAGGAGTCTTATGGCTTGGTGGTAGAAGCTATTTAGAAGCCTCTTAGACCTATACTTGGCGCTCTAGTACCGCTTGGCGTGCGGTAGCAGAGAGAACCGTCGATGGCTAGGGTGGCTGGAGTCTTTAATTATTTTTAGGGCCTTCCTGTGACATCGCCTGGTATAGATGTCATGGATGGCAGGAAGCTTGGCCCCAGTACTGGGCCGTACGCAATACCCTCTGTAGTGCCTTGTGGTCGGAGGCCGAGCAGTGATGCAACCCGTCAGGATGCTCTCGATGGTGCAGCTGTAGAACCTTTTGAGGATAAAATCAAATCAAATCAAATCAAATTTATTTATATAGCCCTTCGTACATCAGCTGATATCTCAAAGTGCTGTACAGAAACCCAGCCTAAAACCCCAAACAGCAAGCAATGCAGGTGTAGAAGCACGGTGGCTAGGAAAAACTCCCTAGAAAGGCCAATACCTAGGAAGAAACCTAGAGAGGAACCAGGCTATGTGGGGTGGCCAGTCCTCTTCTGGCTGTGCCGGGTGGAGATTATAACAGAACATGGTCAAGATGTTCAATGTTCATAAATGACCAGCATGGTCGAATAATAATAAGGCAGAACAGTTGAAACTAGAGCAGCAGCACAGTCAGGTGGAAGTTGAAACTGGAGCAGCAGCATGGCCAGGTAGACTGGGGACAGCAAGTAGTCATCATGTCAGGATCTGAGGATCATGTCAGGATCTGAGGACCCATGCCAAATCTTTTCAGTCTCCTGAGGGGGAATAGGTTTTGTCGTGCCCTCTTCACGACTGTCTTGATATGCTTGGATCATGTTAGTTTGTTGGTGATGTGGACGCCAAGGAACTAGAAGCTCTCAACCTGCACCACTACAGCCCCGTCGATGAGAATGGGTGCGTGCTCGGTTCTCCTTTTCCTGTAGTCCACAATCATCTCCTTTGTCTTGATCACATTGAGGGAGAGGTTGTTGTCCTTGCACCACACGGTCAGATCTCTGACCTCCTCCCAAAAAGCTGTCTCGTCGTTGTCGGTGATCAGGCCTACCGCTGTTGTGTCATCTGCAAACATAATGATGGTGTTGGAGTCGTGCCTGGCCATGCAGTCATGAATGAACAGGGAGTACAGGAGGGGACTGAGCACGCACCCCTGAGGGGCCCCCAGAGAAACATACACTGAATGTGCAAAACATGATAAAAAAACTGCTCTTCCATGACATAGACTGACCAGGTGAATCCAGGTGAAAGCTGTGATCCCTTATTGATGTTAAATCCACTTAAATCAGTGTATATGAATGGGAGGAGAGAGGTTACGTAAATATTTTTAAGCCTCGAGACAATTGTGCCATATTTGTGCTTTTCAGAGAGTGAATGTGCAAGACATAAAATGTAAGGGCCTTATAAACAAGGTATGGTACTAGGTGCACCGGGTTGTGTCAAGAACTGCAACGCTGCTGGGTTTTTCAAGCTCAACAGTTTCCTGCGTGTTTCAAGAATGGTCCACAACCCAAAGGACATCCATCCAACTTGACACAACTGTGGGAAGCAATGGAGTCATCATGGGCCAGCATCCCTGTGGAACGCTTTCAACACCTTGTAGAGTCCATGCCCTGACAAATTGAGGCTGTTCTGAAGGCAAAAGTGGGTGCAACTCAATATTAGGAAGGTGTTCCTAATGTTTTGTACACTCAGTGTATTGACACCACTTAGACTGGGTAAAGGGGCTAAACAGCACCATTAAAAGCCACAAGAGAGCTGCTCTCAGCCACTAAATTGCCAATTCATTTGTGAAATCGACTCAATAAAGACCTCCTCCAATAGCAAGTAATGCACAGACAATCTGTCTCAGCAAGACACTCACTGTGAAAAGAGGACCAGAGATAAACAACTTTGGTGTCAAATTAGTCCTACGTTTTACAGCCCATTGGCTACCATGATGGACCAAAGCTTTAATGATTATCCTGACCAATGTGTTTTTGGGTGTCTGAGCAAAAAAGAGAGGAAAATTCTGAAAGGGAGAGTTGGGGTGTGTGTGTGTGTGTGTGCGTGCGTGCGTGCGTGAGTGAGCGTGCGTGGCCAACTGGAGGGCCAAGGTGACTGGGGTTGGCAAGCAGAGGGCTTCCTGCCAGATGGACGGTCAGCCAAGACAGGGCCAGCCAAGAGAGGGTTGGATCTGATTAACACACTCATCTCTTCTTCACACACTAATGGTTGTAATGTACTGTTGTACCCCCCCCCCCCTCTCCACACACACACATACATCCTGACCCCATGGTCTTTTTGGATACAGTATGTGTCCCTGAGTCTCCATAGGGAGGGTCTATAATGTGTACAAAACTGCAGGATACATGGGAAGAATGAATAGAGCAGAACTGTATAAGCAGTGTCACGGTGGATTTAAGCTAAATAACAGATCATATGACATTGTCACTTTGCCAACCCCCTCCTCCCCTCCTCTTGTCCATGGCCACCCTCATCTTAGCTGTACCTGCCAACTCGGTGCCATCTGTGCCAATCCACAGACTGCCGTTACTGCACCCAGGGGGCATCAATCAGACAATCAACCTGGCACTTACAGAAGGACAATGACTGGACAAGAAGGGTTGTGTGGTAAAGGGAAGTGTGTGTGTGTGTGTGTGTGTGTGTGTGTGTGTGTGTGTGTGTGTGTGTGTGTGTGTGTGTGTGTGTGTGTGTGTGTGTGTGTGTGTGTGTGTGTGTGTGTGTGTGTGTGTGTGTGTGTGTGTGTGTGTGCGCGAGTGTTTTCAGAGAACTGTATGTTGGTTATAGGATATAGGGTAACAGATTCGATTGTCCCTCCCTATAGTGGCATCCTTGGCTCCCAACAGCTGTCACTCACACTTTAACCCACTTTGCGTCATGGGCTGACTCACACAAACATAAGAGCATGCATGCTGGCACCCTCTCCCAGTCCCCTCTCCCAGTCCCCTCTCCCAGTCTTTTGCTCTCTCCTCCGATCAGAACGTTTTCCCTCATAGTCCTTTATCGAGCATTAGTTTGTTTAGCATCTGTCACTCTCCACCTCTCCTCTCGTTTATCAGACGGAAACCGCCTCGCTCATGACATTCCGAGGACAGCGTTGCTACGGCAACCACCGGTCCGAAAAATAATCGGAGACAATTGGGACGTTTTTTAATGTGTTTTGGTTTTATATTAAAACAAATCGAAGATGCAGTGAGTGGGAGGGAGAAAGGGTAGAGAGAGAGGGAGATAAATATTCTATCAGGGTTATTAACACTTAAAGGTCAGGGCTGTAGCGAATAGAGACTAAAGATGTAAGATTGAGGTGGGTTAAAGGGGCAAGCAAAAGATTTTGAGAGTGAGAGAGGGATAGTGATACAGGGAGTGAGAGACGGGGATTGTGAGTAAAATAAAGTGGGAGGGAGAGAGGGATCGTAAATAAGGAGAGAGGGATAGTGATACAGGGAGTGAGAGAGGGATAGTGATACAGGGAGTGAGAGACGGGGATTGTGAGTAAAATAAAGTGGGAGGGAGAAAGAGGAAGTGGTAGGGAGAGAGGGATCGTAAATAAGGAGAGAGGGATAGTGAAAGAGGAGAGATACGGAATATGGTGCAGTTGGTTAAACAGCCAAGGCTTTTCACTCAGGCCTGTAATAGGCAGATAAAGGCTCTGCTCTCTCTCTCTCTCTCTCTCTCTCTCATCCCTCGCTTCTCCTCCATTATCCCAGGCTCTCATTATTACTCTATGAACTACACGTGGGTTTTCTCTTCTTCTGTTCCAATCCCCTGCTTTCTCTCATCATCTGTGTTGTGCCTTATGAAATGAAATGCATAATTATGCTACTCGAAAGTATGGATTTGAGAAATGCACCTTTTATGTCTGGGTAGTTGAATGTGTATATTTCTATCTGTTTTATATGTGGGTTGTATGAATGTGGGTTGTAATTTTGTATCTGTTTTGTACGTGGGTTGTAATTTTGTATCTGTTTAGTATGTGGGTTGCATTTGCTCTAAGCTGTCCTCGACCTCTCTGTAAACCATCTTCCCCTTCTACCTTCACCTCATGTCTTTCTCTCCACCTCTCATCTCTCTCTTCTCCTCTCACCCACTCTTATCTCTTTCACCCTCGTCTCACCCCTCACTCTCCTCCTGTCACCCTCTTACCACCTCTTACCCCCTTTCACCCACATCCCCCTCTCATCTCTCCTCCTCCCCCTTCTCATCCTCCTCTTATCTCTCATTTCCCTCTCGGGCAGAAAGTCATTTTCAGCAGGGAATGAAATCAGATGAGTTTCTTCCTGCTCTGTAGTAGAGAGAGAAAAACCCTAAAGAAGATATAAACACTCCACCTCAAGCCGACGCCACAAAAAAAGACAGATATCAGGGAAAATATTGCCATGCCGTCTCTCAATTTCAGAAAGCGAGCGGGAGAAATAGAGAGAACAAGAGAGGGAGAGAGAGTCGGGGATGATGAGGGAGATTTAAAAAAATGGCACATTCCTGGACAGCTTCAGAGTGCACAGTAGAGAGTCAGAGATTTGACAAACTACTTCATAACCAACAGAAAACATGTATATCTTCCATATCTTCAAGTATTCCGTTAAACCTTTTCACTAACAATGCCTCCTTTAACTTTGAGAAGTGAACAGGTAATATCCTATGTATCTCAGACAGAGTTCAGTGTATCAAATCGGAGGGCCTGTTGTCGGGACCTCTGGCAGTCTCAATGGGGGTACCACAGGGTTAAATTCTCGGGCCGACTCTTTTCTCTGTATATATCAACAATGTCGCTCTTGCAGCGGGGGCAAATTTAAATAAATTATATAAAAATCTAACTTTCATTAAATCACACATGTAAATTAAAGCTACACTTGTTGTGAATCCAGCCAACATGTCAGATTTCTAAAAGGCTTTTTGGCGAAAGCATAAGACGCTATTATCTGATGATAGCACAACAGTAAACAAAGAGGGTAGCATATTTCAACCCTGCAGGCGCTACACAAAACGCAGAAATAAAATATAAAACATGCTTTACCTTTGACGAGATTCTTTTGTTGGCACTCCAATATGTCCCATAAACATCACAATTGGTCCTTTTGTTCGATTAATTCCGTCCATATATATCCAAAATGTCCATTTATTTGGCGCGTTTGATCCAAACTGCTTCCAAATTGCGAAACGTCACTACTGTCACGCCTTGGTCTTAGTATTTTGTGTTTTCTTTAATTATTTGGTCAGGCCAGGGTGTGACATGGGTTATTGTGGTGTGTTTTTGTCTTAGGGGTTTTGTGGGGTGTCTACGTAGTCTATGGCTGCCTGAGGCGGTTCTCAATCAGAGTCAGGTGATTATCGTTGTCTCTGATTGGGAGCCATATTTAGGCAGCCATATTCTGTGAGTGTTTTCGTGGGTGATTGATCCTGTCTTTGTGTTTGCACCAGATAGGGCTGTTTAGGTTTTCACATTACGTTTATTGTTTTTGTAAAGTTCGTGTTTCTTTATTATTTAATAAACATGGATTGCAATAGCCACGCTGCATTTTGGTCCGATCCTTGCTACACCTCCTTGTCCGAGGAGGAGATAGAAGAAAGCCGTTACAACTACAAAATATTTCAAAAGTTGCCTGTAAACTTTGCCAAAACATTTCAAACTACTTTTGTAATACAACTTTAGGTATTTTTAGATGTTAATAATCGGTCAAATTTAAGACGGGTCTATCTGTGTTCAATACAGGAAGACAACAAACCAAGCTACTTTTCAAGTCTTGAGCAACTCTCAACAGTGTTACGCAGTTCCTAGATGGCCGTACTTCTTCATTGCACAAATGAATAACCTCAACCCAATTCCAAAGACTGGTGACATCCAGTGGAAGTGGTAGGAATGGAAAACAAGTTCCTAAGAAATACCGTTTCCCAATGAGAACTCACGTAACAGACAGAGACCTCAAAAAATAAATCTGAATGGTTAGTCCTCGGGGTTTTGCCTGCTACATAAGTTCTGTTATACTTACAGACATTATTCAAACAGTGTTACAAACTTCAGAGTGTTTTCTATCCAAATCTACTAATAATATGCATATCTTATATTCTTGGCATGAGTAGCAGGAAGTTGAAATTGGGCATGCTATATATCCAAAAGTGAAAATGCTGCCCCCTATACCTTAAGAAGTTAACTAACCTCCAAACGAGCTTCAATGCCATACAACCCTCCTTCTGTGGCCTCCAACTGCTCTTAAACACTAGTAAAACCAAATGCATGCTTTTCAACCGTTCGCTGCCCGCACCCGCCCGCCCAACGAACATCACTACTCTGGATGGTTCTGATATGTGGACAACTACAAATACCTAGGTGTCTGGCTAGACTTTAAACTCTCCTTCCAGACTCATATTAGTCATTCCAAAATCAAATCTAGAATTGGCTTCCTATTTCACAACAAAGCCTCCTTCACTCACACCGTCAAACATACCCTTGTAAAACTGACTATCCTACCGATCCTCGTCTTCGGCGATGTCATTTACAAAATAGCCTCCAACACTCTACTCAGCAAATTGGATGCAGTCTATCACAGTGCCATCCGTTTTGTCACCAAAGCCACATATACCACCCACCACTACGACCTGTATGCTCAAGTCGGCTGGCCCTCGCTACATTTTTGTTGCCAGAACCACTGGCTCCAGGTCATCTATAAGTCTATGCTAGGTAAAGCTCCGCCTTATCTCAGCTCACTGGTCACGATAACAACACCCACCCTTAGCACGAGCTCCAGCAGGTATATCTCACTGGTCATCCCCAAAGCCAACAACCCCTTTGGCCGCCTTTCCTTCCAGTTCTCTGCTTCCAATGACTGGAACGAATTTCAAAAATGTCCCTCAATAACTTTAAACATCAGCTATCTGAGCAGCTAACCGATCACTGCAGCTGTACATAGCCCATCTGTAAATAGCCCACCCAAACTACCTACCTCAACCCCATATTGTTTTAATTGAGTTTCTTCTCTTTTGCACACCAGTATTTATACTTGCACATCATCATCTATCATCTATCACTCCAGTGTAATTACTCCGCTACTATGGCCTATTTATTGCCTTACCTCCTCATGCCATTTGCACACACTGTATATAGACTTTCTTTTTTTCTATTGTGTGTTATTGACTGTACGCTTGTTTTTTCCATGTGTAACTCTCTGTTGTTGTTTGTGTCGCACTGCTTTGCTTTATCTTGGCCAGGTCACAGTTGTAAAAGAGAAATTGTTCTCAACTAGCCTACCTGGTTAAATAAAGGTGAAATAAATAAAAAATCGAATAAATGTATCGCTGTGTACCAGCAGTGTATACCAGAACTAAACCAGGATGTAACCACCAGTGTAGCGTGTGTTGTGGGTCAGAGAGCACTCGTGTTGACATCACACAGCAGACACAGCTCAAACACAACCCATTAGAGAGATAGTTGAGGCCTGGCCACTCTTGTGTTGTGAAGTTATCAGACACACTCTGAGTTTGCTAAGGGGGGTCTGTGTATCAGCAGCACGGAGTCCTTTTGGCTTTGAAGCTGATTCTAGGTTTTCAATCCTTGTTGTTTTCTCCACAGGTTCCTGCTTTGATCCAGGTTGTGTTCACAACAGTTTACCATTGCTTTTTAAAAATGTATACAGTGCATTCGGAAAGTATTCAGACCCCTTGACTTTTTCCACATTTTGTTACTTTACAGCCTTATTCTAAAATTGATTAAATCGTCCCCCCCCCCTCATCAATCTACACACAACACCCCATAATGACAATCAAAATGTATTTAAAATGTGATATTCAGGTTTTCAAACCCTTATCTCAGTACTTTGTTGAAGGACCTTTGGCAGCGATTACAGTCTCAAGTCTTTTTGGGTATGATGCTACAAGCTTGGCACACCCCCGAGTGTGGGGCTCCCGAGTGGCGTGGAAGTCTAAGGCACTGCATCTCAGTGCAAGAGGCCTCACTACAGTACCTGGTTCGAATGCAGGCTGCATCTGCATCACATCCGGCCGTGATTGGGAGTCCCATAGGGCGGAGCACAATTGACCTCAATTGTTGAGAATAAGCCATTTAATTAGGCGACCAGTTCAGTAGTGGGGAGTAAGAAATGATCAGACTCATGACATCATAACCAGTCCAATAACGTTAATGAACAGTAACACATACCAGTCCAATAATGTTAATGAACAGTAACACATACCAGTCCAATAACGTTAATGAACAGTAACACATACCAGTCCAATAACGTTAATGAACAGTAACACATACCAGTCCAATAATGTTAATGAACAGTAACACATACCAGTCCAATAACGTTAATGAACAGTAACACATACCAGTCCAATAATGTTAATGAACAGTAACACATACCAGTCCAATAATGTTAATGAACAGTAACACATACCAGTCCAATAATGTTAATGAACAGTAACACATACCAGTCCAATAATGTTAATGAACAGTAACACGCATCAGTGTTTAAAATAGAAAAAACAACAATCATTAGGAATTCTTAAATCACCAACTGCAAATGTTTATAGTTTCACAACCTTGAAAAGTTTTTCTGAAGGTGTAATGTTTTTAACCAGTTCAATAAAATGTAATATGAATATCAGAATGAATTAACAATAATAATTAACATAGTGAACAATGACTCATTAACTTGCTATTTATTGTGTGTGTGTGTGTGTGTGTGTGTGTGTGTGTGTGTGTGTGTGTGTGTGTGTGTGTGTGTGTGTGTGTGTGTGTGTGCGTGCGTGCGTGCGTGCATGGCCTATCAGTGGGAAAGCTGGGGGTGTTTCTTTTTAATTATTCTTTCCTTTTGTACCTTTATTTAACTAAGCAAGTCAGTTAAGAACACATTTTTATTTACAATGACGGCCTAGGAACGGTGGGTTAACTGCTTTGTTCTTTAGTCTGATACGTTTATTGAAGTCTGGTTGACAGGGCAACTCGGAGGTCATGCTGGCTGTCCAGTTTGTTTCTGCTTTTAGTTTTCAGCATGGCCATAGCAGAGAAGCCACTTTCACACAGACGGGTAGTGCTGAACGGTAGCATGATTCTGATTTCATGACAGGAGAGAGCAGGATACTCTCCCATCACGCTGCAACAGGACATTGGCCGTGTCATTTCCGGGAAGCACATGCTCAGTCCGCGATCAAATGACAGCGCCACCATCAGATCCTCTTCGTTGCTTGGCAATGTGATGCTTCCCATCTCCACCCGAAAGGCGTCCCGTATCCAGTCTCCTGTTCTCCTCCGGGAAGTAGTCACAAGAACATACCCTGCAGCTTGACAAGATGCTGTTTAACGGTTTGTTTGTGTGTCACTGTGCGCTTTGTTGATCAGATTCTGAATCTCAAAATCAGCATTGGGAAACATGTCAAGCCTCCCGTTAGAAACATGATTTCATCTTGAAGGCATCCACTTTGTCCCTCTGTTCAAAGCGATTGTGCCACCTCCCTTGCATTGACACATTGAGAGAATTCAGATGATCAAAAATATCCGGCAGGTAGGGAACTTTCGGAACGTTCGGCAGAGATGACTTGTTTTCCGGAAAAAAAATGCAGCAATCA
The DNA here is from genome assembly GCF_002021735.2 of Oncorhynchus kisutch. NCBI lineage: Eukaryota > Metazoa > Chordata > Actinopteri > Salmoniformes > Salmonidae > Oncorhynchus > Oncorhynchus kisutch. The sequence goes on along the minus strand of NC_034192.2, from coordinate 32,549,287 downwards.
CCGAAAGAAAGGCAGCAAAGGAAGCTCATAAAAGGCGACCCAACACTTTACCCCTGGAAAGACAGCGGACTTCAGCTTGGTAAAGAATCTGCCGGTGCTCCCTCCCCATATCCCTGCAGAAGGCCTGGAAACGCCTGCTTTTTGTGGAACTCTTTTTTTGATATAGTTGGCACACTTGATCACATCCTGGAGAGTGGCGTGGAGCTCAGGCACCATGTCCTTCGCTGCCAATGCCTCCCTGTGTAGGAAGCAGTGGTTCCACGTTGCACTCGGTGCTATCTCCAGGATCGGCTTTGCTACTCCGGGGTAGCTTTCCCGTCATGGCAGCTGCCCCGTCAGTGGTCACTCCGACGCACCCATCCCAAGGCCAATCCCACATGGTCCAGTTACATATCCATTGTGTTAAAGACAGACTCTGTGGTGTTGGTGGTGGGAAGATCATCACTAAAAAGGAACTGCTCCTCGAAGTTAGTATCCGACACGTGTCTGACGTAGACCATTAGAATTGCATGGTTAGCCACATCCGTGGATTCATCAAGCTGCTGTGCGTAATGGCCATGGGCACTGGTGCTCTCTGATGTCTGGTGCGTTATATCCTCAGACATGTCCTGGATTCTACTCCTCATGATGTCATTGGATAGCGGTATGGTTTTAAGTTGGCGGTTGACTCTCCCAAGATTTCAGTGCACAACAATTGTGTGTCACATTTGGATCAGTGTGTGTGGGGGGGGAGAGAGCGTTACTGTGGTCGTCAGTGAATGAGTGCAGCGTGAAAATCCTCAGAGTCCGAACGTAGCTAGTCATTTCACCAATGTGGACGCACTGCTCGTGTAAAGTCATCAACAATAAGCGGTGCAGCAGTTACCTTTCAAATTGTTTAATGTTATATACAGTTGAAGTTGGAAATTTACATACACCTTAGCCAAATACATTTAAACTCAGCTTTTCACAATTCCTGACATTTAATCCCAGTAAAAATTCCCTGTCTTACGTCAGTTAGGATCACCACTTTATTTTAAGAATGTGAAATGTCAGAATAATAGTAGAGAGAATTATTTATTTCAGCTTTTATTTTTTTCATCACATTCCCAGTGGGTCAGAAGTTTACATGCACTCAATTAGTATTTGGTAGCATTGCCTTTAAATTGTTTCACTTGGGTCAAACGTTTCGGGAATCGTTCCACAAGCTTCCCACAATAAGTTGGGTGAATTTTGGCCTATTCCTCCTGACAGAGCTGGTGTAACTGAGTCAGGTTTGTAGGCCTCCTTGCTCGTACACTCTTTTTCAGTTCTGCCCACAAGTTTTCTATAGGATTGAGGTCAGGGCTTTGTGACGGCCACTCCAATACCTTGACTCTGTTGTCCTTAAGCCATTGTGCCACAACTTTGGAAGTATGCTTGGGTCATTGTCCATTTGGAAGACCCATTTGCGACCAAGCTATAACTTCCTGACTGCAGTTTATCACAGTGCCATCCGTTTTGTCACTAAAGCACCTTATACCACCCACCACTGCGACTTGTATGCTCTAGTCGGCTGAACCTCGCTACATATTCGTCGCCAGACCCACTGGCTCCAGGTCATCTACAAGTCCATGCTAGGTAAAGCTCCGCCTTATCTCAGTTCACTGGTCACGATGGCAACACCCATCCGTAGCACATGCTCCAGCTGCTGTATCTCACTGATCATCCCTAAAGCCAACACCTCATTTGGCCGCCTTTCGTTCCAGTTCTCTGCTGCCTGTGACTGGAACGAATTGCAAAAATCGCTGAAGTTGAAGACTTTTATCTCCCTCACCAACTTCAAACATCTGCTATCTGAGCAGCTAACCGATCGCTGCAGCTGTACATAGTCCATTGGTAAATAGCAATTAACCTACCTCATCCCCATACTGTTTTTATTTATTTACTTTTCTGCTCTTTTGCACACCAATATCTCTACCTGTACATGACCATCTGATCATTTATCACTCCAGTGTTAACCTGCAAAATTGTAATTATTCGCCTACCTCCTCATGCCTTTTGCACACAATGTATATAGACTCCCCTTTTTTTCTACTGTGTTATTGACTTGTTAATTGTTTACTCCATGTGTAACTCTGTGTTGTCTGTTCACACTGCTGTGCTTTATCTTGGCCAGGTCGCAGTTGCAAAGGAGAACTTGTTCTCAACTAGCCTATCTGGTTAAATAAAGGTGAAATATATATTTTTTAAATGTCTTGAGATGTTGTTTCAATATATCCACATAATTTTACTACCCCATGATGCCATCTATTTTGTGAAGTGCACCAGTCCTCTGCAGCAAAACATCACCACAACATGATGCTGCCACCCCCGTGCTTCACGGTTGGGATGGTGTTCTTTGGCTTGCAAGCATCCTCCTTTTTCCTCCAAACATAATGATGGTCATTATGGCCAAACAGTTCTATTTTTGTTTGATCAGACCAGAGGTCATTTCTCCAAAAAGTACGATCTTTGTCCCCATGTGCAGTTGCAAACCGTAGTCTGGCTTTTTTATGGTGGTTTTGGAGCAGTGGCTTCTTCCTTGCTGAGCGGCCTTTCAGGTTATGTCGATATAGGACTCGTTTTACTGTGGATATAGATACTTTTGTACCTGTTTCCTCCAGCATCTTTACAAGGTCCTTTGCTGTTGTTCTGGGATTGATTTGCACTTTTCACACCAAAGTACGTTCATCTCTAGCAGACAGGACGCGTCTCCTTCCTGAGCGGAATGATGGCTGCGTGGTCCCATGGTGTTTATACTTGCGTACTATTGTTTGTACAGATGAATGTGGTACCGTCAGGCATTTGTAAATTGCTCACAAGGATGATACAGACTTGTGGAGGTCTACAATTTTGTTTTCTAAGGTCTGGGCTGATTTCTTTAGTTTTTCCTATGATGTCAAGGAAAGGGGTACTGAGTTTGAAGGTAGGCCTTGAAATACATCCACAGGTAAACCTCCAATTGACTCAAATGATGTCAATTAGCCTATCAGAAGCTTCTAAAGCCATGACATCATTTTCTGGTATTTTCCAAGCTGTTTAAAGGGACAGTCAACTTACTGTATGTAAACTTCTGACCCACCGGAATTGTGATACAGTGAATATAAGAGAAATAATCTGTCTGTAAACAATTGTTGGAAAAATTACTTGTGTCATGCACAAGTAATTTGCAAAACTATAGTTTGTTAACCTGTTGCGACGAGCAAACCCGTATCCGGGAGCGTAATTATGGCCTCAAGCTCATTACCATAACGCAACGTTAACTATTCATGAAAATCGCAAATGAAATGAAATAAATATATTGGCTCACAAGCTTAGCCTTTTGTTAACAACACTGTCATCTCAGATTTTCAAAATATGCTTTTCAACCATAGCTACACAAGCATTTGTGTAAGAGTATTGATAGCTAGCATAGCATTAAGCCTAGCATTCAGCAGGCAACATTTTCACAAAAACAAGAAAAGCATTCAAATAAAATAATTTACCTTTGAAGAACTTCGGATGTTTTCAATGAGGAGACTCTCAGTTAGATAGCAAATGTTCAGTTTTTCCAAAAATATTATTTGTGTAGGAGAAATCGCTCCATTTTGTTCATCACGTTTGGCTGAAAAAAAAAGAAGAAAATTCAGTCATTACAACAGCTAACTTTTTTCCAAATGAACTCCATAATATCGACAGAAACATGGCAAACGTTGTTTAGAATCAATCCTCAAGGTGTTTTCACATATCTATTCGATGATAAATCACTCGAGGCAGTTTGGTTTCTCCAAATTGAAAAATGCACGCACCTGGAGATTACGCAATAGTTTCGACGGAGGACACCGAGCGGACACCGGGTAAATGTAGTCTCTTATGGTCAATTTTCCAATGATATGCCTACAAATACGTCATAATGCTGCAGACACCTTGGGGAAACGACACAAAGTGTAGGCTCATTCCTTGCGCATTCACAGCCATATAAGGAGACATTGGAACACAGCGCATTCAAAATCTGGCTCACTTCCTGTATGAAATATCATTTTGGTTTCGCCTGTAGCATTAGTTCTGTGGCACTCACAGACAATATCTTTGCAGTTTTGGAAACGTCAGAGTGTTTTCTTTCCAAAGCTGTCAATTATATGCATAGTCAAGCATCTTTTCGTGACAAAATATCTTGTTTAAAACGGGAATGTTTTTCATCCAAAAATGAAATACTGCCCCCAGAGGTTCAAGAGGTTAACAAGAAATGTGTGGAGTGGTTGAAAAACTAGTTTTACAGACTCCAACCTAAGTGTATGTAAACTTCCGACATCAACTGTATATATACACTACCGTTCAAAAGTTTGGGGTCATTTAGAAATGTCCCCGTTAGAATCAAAGCAGGATCAAAGACTGTTGGTCAACTTTCCTCCTCTCCTCTCCTCTCCTCTCCTCTCCTCTCCTCTCCTCTCCTCTCCTCTCCTCTCCTCTCCTCTCCTCTCCTCTCCTCTCCTCTCCTCTCCTCTCCTCTCCTCTCCTCTCCTCTCCTCTCCTCTCCTCTCCTCTCCTCTCCTCTCCTCTCCTCTCCTCTCCTCTCCTCCCTAGTGAATATATGGAATCAGAAGAACTGAGTAATGGTAACTGCTCCCCCCCACAGTCCTACATATTTCCCTCCTTTACAGCACCCCCATCTCTCTCTTTCTTCCTCCTCCTCTCCCACGTTCTTTATTCCTTTTCTCTCCATCCCCTGTGGGTGGATTTGTGTAGTAAGCGTAGAGTGAAGTGACCGAACGCTCAGAGCCAATGTGTGTCTTTGATCTTTGTCACCTTAGACGCCAGCCACCTGTGTCTCGCAGCCATGGAGATAATGTTGCTGGGGAGATTGATGTGAACGTAGACAGGGCTATACTACTCACACAGAGTTCTGATGAGGCAGGTCCAGAATGGTAACACTCCAAAATCACTAGCTACATCCATGTCTCTCACTCTTCCCTATGGTTCTTACTTTTCTTAATGCAATGTGTATTCTCAGCTGTTAGATTGCTGAATGTTGGAATGGCTGAAGGTGCAGGTTAAATACATAGGTTTCAGCTTCAGATCAGGGAGGAGGATTTAGGGTTCAACTGTCACTGTTTTATATGGTTGAGATCCTGGAGCATTTAGGGGCCTGGCCACTGCTATAAGCCCCCTACAGACACACACTCTCTCCCTTGCGTTCTCTTCTCTCCCCCCCCCCATCTCCCTCGCTCCTCTTCTCTCCCCTCTATGCTTATTTCTGAATGGCGAGGGCGGACATTTGTCGAAGCACTGAGTTAGAGGGCGGTGTTCGTGTAGTTGTGTGATGCTGATATGGCACTCAGGTTTTTTCATCGGACTCCTTTCCTTTATCTCTGTGTCTGAATGATTGAAAGATATTTTTCGGTTGTGAATAGACTCTCTTCTCTGCCCCCTCTCTTCTCTCTTTGTTGCTAGAATCCATATTCTCTCTGGACTGATACTAGTCTGACATGAGCAGGGGCGCAACTTTCACTGGGAATGGGGGGGGATTTTGTCCCGCCCATTGGATATGAGCATACTTGTCTTGATGAACTTTCCATTTGTACTGCCAATGGTAGGTCATGATTTGATCATTTAGTGATGAATTTTGTCCCTTCTCTCTCTCCATGTAGCTCCGGACGCCACTAAAGACCCGTGTCTGAAGGTGCGCTGCCCTGCTCACAAGGTGTGTTTCAGCCACGACTACCAGACAGCCATCTGCACCAACACCAACCACAAGCAGCCTAGACACAGGTAAGACTTTCATAAAGCACACCATTAGCCCTTAGTCCTCTACAATGTGCGGTAAAGGAAAAGAAAAGCTCAAACTCGAATGCCTTTCTTTAGCTTAATGGCTTTGATGATGTATATACTTTAGTAACCTACAGTACACCCTGGCCTGGTATTAACCACACCACCCACCTGCCTCCTAAGTGCAAATCATGTGCAATCTCTGTGTCCTAGCCTCTCTCCGCAGCCATTGAAGTCCGCGGAGTTATGCACTCTGCATGGCATTTCCTCGGCTTCTATTACTGTTCTTGTCCACTGAGATGACATTTGATTGACAGAGAGAACAGGAAGAAGGGGGAGGAGGAGGGGGCGGGAGCATATCATTACATATAGGATCTCTGTGGGGGAGAGAAAGAAGGGGGAGGCGTGGGCCCCCCTCAACACTTGATCCCGGTGCCTCTGTCCAGTCTTCAGTTTAATACAAACAAATCTAAATTATGCAATGGCCGTTAATAGGGAGTAAGTGCTCGTTACTCATAATTACTGGCGCCTCTGGGTGTACAGGCACAGAGAAGAGCAGAACAGAGACTCGTCACTGGAGGGCTCCACGTCTTCTGTCGCTACCACTGCTCTGCTGATCCAGTTTCAAACTGAATATATCAGAAAAAGAACCTGTGTACATTAACATGCATTCAATTGTTGCGAATACTCTGGTTAATACAATAGTTAGATTAAAATGTTGACATGCTTTGCAAGAATAATGATTTCCCTTACAATCCGGTTTATATGGTAGCCTGGCTCAGGCTACCTGATAGGACTGATAGGCTACCTGAAAGGTGCGTAAAATCGGCAATCAAAATAAACGTTCTACTGTATCACAGGCATCGTCTCATTTTTGGGAAACCTATTTGATTCCGAGTTCAGACATAAAAAGTTTATATGTTTCAAAGATGCACACTTTCGGATTTTCCAAACTCACATTTTCGCCAAACTCACATTTTCGCCAACGAGGAAGGCTCGCGTTCCTTGTCATAGCACATGCACAGATCAAATACACAGCTGGAACTTTAGTTAAAGTGTTCAGATGTCCTAATCATTTGAATCGTGAGACCTTCAGTGTGATATTTGGGATGATGACTTGTTCATAACTTGTTAAATTCAATGAAGTTATGGCATATTAAAACAGATTGAAATCTACCGCAGAGCTTCGTACATGCAGAGGCACTCAGTGTTGAGTGTGATGTACTCTGAGTGACTGGAGCACTGGTTCATATGCTGTATGTCTACACTATACCAGCTGTTATACTGTGCCGTTAACCTAGTCGAGCTCCATTTCCACTGTTAAAACAGCCAGCTGTGGTGTGTGTGTGTGTCAAGGGAAACACAGCTGACCTCCCCCACACACACACACACACGAACGGTCGCACACACTATCACCAGGAGGCCAATGAGATGGAGAGAGACCCTGCCGCGATTTGAGAGAGCTGGACAGAGAGCACTAAGGAGGCAGGCAAATGAAGAGAAACCAATGGACAGAGAGAAACAACAAGATAGGAGGAAAATAAGGATTATTCCCTTCTCTCTCTTTATTCTCTCTCCTTCTTCCTTTTGCTCTCGCTCTCTCTCCTTCTCTCCCTCTCACTCTCTTTTTCTCGCTCTCCCTCTCTCCCTCCTTGTGCTCTGTGGTCAGTCAGTCAGAATGATGTCCGCTGGGTAAAGAAGAGAGTGAGAGTTTCACGGCAGGGTCTCCAGGGGTGGTCTGTGAGCCTAATGCCCTCCCCTCTTCCCACACGTACGCACACACCATTCTGTCACACCCCGACACGTAACACAGAGACCACACGCATGAACAAACACAGGCGTGTTGGACACACAGCTATCTGACAGCGATCCTTCTCTCCCTCGCCATGCGTATATGTTATCTACCCAGACATAGATACCCTGACTAGAGGAAGCACACGCTTCAACACACCCACATACACACACACTCACACGCACACACTCACACACACAGCTCTCCTAGGCTTTCAGGGTTATCTATGAAAAGGAGGGAGGAAGGAGGAGAGCAAGGGGAGGAGGAGGATGAGGGTGGACATCTTTAGGAGATTTTGATCAGCCTCATCAGCGTTTTATATTACACAGTATTATGAGACATAATTGCTTTTTTATTCACTGGTAGGTATTGGCAGTGCGTGGCATGTCTAATCTGTGATTATAGTGTTTTTGTCACGGCTGGGGAGATGGATAATTATAGGCATCAAGGAGGTGTCTGCCTGCCGATCCGCACCGCACCATGCTGCCCCAGACCTGTACGGGAATGGACCCGTTTCACAGCCAGAGATGTGTGACAGATTTACCCCTTACCCCCACTCTGACACCCGCACCCTATTCATTCTCAAGTCAGTGTATTGGCGTTTGCCGTACATCCCAGTTGTCAGATTCATTTCATTTTTGTATTCTCTAACTTCACACCTCTGGTGTTGTTGCAGAGGAGGGTGATGTGTCGACAGACAGACTGGGTGAGGGAGGGCGGAGCACTTAACGAGAAGATTGCTGGAAGATTTTATCCAATGTAATTACGCTCGTTATAGAAAAGCACTGGTGGACCAGGGCCTTCATTACCCTGACACACACACACACACACACACACTACTATCCACAAGGAGAGCGAGAGAGAGACTGAACCATGGATGTACAGTACATCATTTGGTTTGAGAGTTACAGCAGTAATGGACGCCTCGGGCGCCATCTTGGTACGAAGACAATTAGATTGGAGTGATTAGACATGCTGTTATTATTCTACTGCTGTTGTTTTGGACCGTTTGGAACAACAAGTGTAGTTGGCAGACCTGTTTATCTACTGAATAGACAACTTTGATTGGGAGCGATGCAATTGTGTGCAATTTGACTTCTGCAATGTGCATTTTGAATGCAATTTGGATGCAATTAAAGTTGTATGAACAAGCAATATCCAATGAAATTGAGTTCAAAGGCCTAGGTCAGTCAAAAAACGTGATTTCTATGTGTTCTTATATAATACCACACTATGAGGTATGAATAATAATGTGAGATTGTGAACATTATGATAATGCCCTATTAGTGTTGAGAACTGTTGGAAAAGACAGCCTGAAAATCACCAGCCGCTAAATAGTCCCAGTCGGTATTAGATAGAGCGTCGTGGCCCAGCCCACCTATGGGGAAAACAACCCGTGGTTAACTAGGTTACTCCATTGGCTCACAGCAAAAATGTTACCTTTTTCATGTGCAATTTTCGTGCTGTCTGCTTGTTTTAGTCAGTTACAAACTACATTTAAGAAAAGTACAACATGTCTAGAGATGACTTTTCAACACTGCCTGCTCCCTACCGTTCTCACTCATGCTGCTTATCATGACGGTGCTAGCAGCCACGTGAGTCAGTGCTAGCTAGCTACCGACCGGGAACATTAAGCTAGCCATGGCCAACAACACAAACAAATGGACTATATAGATGCAAGTTAAATGTCTTATCTGTGATGAAATGTTTTTCACACTCATAGCTACATGTAGCCTACTTGGACACCGGGTCACCACATTACCCACTGTCCTACACTGAATAGCCTGAAGCCACAAGGCTGTTCTCGAATCCGTCCTTATTTCCCTACGTGGGAGCATTGCCAACCGTAGGTCGGGATGTTTGACCTGGTTCATGTACATTGAACAGCACAGCGGCTTTTCTGTATGTTTTCTTATTTCTATGTAACAAAAAATTGACGGCGAATTTTGTTTTTGACGCCTCTTTTACAATAGGGCTCAATTGGAAAGAATGTGAATGAAACAGCTGCATTGCACCTTTAACATCCACTGTTGTCATTGGAAACCCCTGCCGTTTTGTTCAACTTCCTGGATCTCTTACCACAGTGCTCTCAGACATCTGGAATCGAGATACTGAGTCGAGTAGAAATGAACAATCAAATCTGTTCGCTTATCTTTGAGTAATATGCTACTATATTGCAGTATGCGTGTGTCTCTCACTGACCCCCCCCCCCCCCCCCTCCTCTCTCTTTAGTGTGAAACCCAGAAAAGAAAGATTGGCCCACAAACACTGGGCAGGAGCAGGGGCCCATGGGAAGTGTGGACCGTGCCCTGTCATCCACCCCAGCCCCGTGTGCGGCTCTGATGGCCACACCTACTCCTCTAAGGTGAGACGCATACCACCCCAACCCATCTTCTTCTCTCTCTCTCTCCCTCGTTCTCTCTTTCTTTAATATCTCTTGTTTGGCTGCTCATTTATAGTCATAGGTCTACACACACACACACACACACGGAGAGCTTCGGAATGGCGATGCTCCGTAAATGCCCGCGTCAGCCGTGATGGATGACGCTGAGGATGAACTGTGTCTGCCGATGCCATTTGATTCCAGAGTCCTTCGGCTAGAGAAAAACAACCTCTCCCTCTTCTCCTCTCTTCTCCCTCGGTCTCGTTCAGTTCTTCCCTCTCTTTTGCTCCCCAATTATCCCTGCTTTGCTCCCCCATCCCTCCACCTCACCCCCTCTGTCACCTTTACTGAGATAAAATGCCCATAGAATGTAAGCCCTTTTAATAGCTAGAAACCACTCTGTAACCACAGACACACAGACACACATACACGCACGCATGCACACACAAAATCTAATCTGGCCTGCGTTACCACTGAGGGAGGCGATCCTCTGCCACATAGATTCGCCGAGATCAATCGGCCCTCTTCTCATGGGGGTCCTGTCATTAGCACACACGGACACACACACACACACACATATCTGCCCCCACTCCCCTTTGTCTCATCCACTCCAGAGGTGGAGAGGGGGATTGGGGTGTCACTCTCCATCAGAGAGCGAAGGAGGGGAGGGGGAAAGGGGTGGCAGTGTTGTCCCTCTCTCCTCTCCTTTTACCTGCTCCCTCTGGCTTCAGTGGTCTGGATAAATGTGTGGCCTCAGTTAGCTGCTAGTGATGTCGCCCCTACTGAGACGAACAGCAATATAACGGTTAGCGCCTGGGCTAAGAATCTGGCTCTTATAGTGTAGTGCTCTTATAAAGTGTGAAATGATGTTGGATTCTCACATGCATACACACACACACACACACTCCAGATCCCATTATCAGAGGGATGCTTTCATCTCTGGAGAGAGACTGCAGCTTGCAGAGTAAAGCCCTTTACATTGCTCCTCTCTCCTAAACTCTCTCCACTTCTCATCCTTCTCTCTCTTTGCTCATCCCCCCCTCTCTCCTAAACCCTCTGGATGAGTAGTGCTTCAGTCTGAACTTTTCGGCCCCCTCCACTCACTGTGGAACAATCATGTCCTCTCTCTTTCTCTGTCTCATCTTCTCTCTTTCTTTGTGTCTCACTTTTATGTTCCCTAATTCTCTCTATTACTGTGTCATTAGAGTGTAATGACACAGAAATAGAGAGAAATATAGTATTCCTTCGTCTCCCTATCGCTCTCTCTCTCCCTCCTTCCTTTTCCTTCTACGGTTCTCTGTACTTGACCCTCTACTTTTACCTCCCTAATTTTCTGTTTCTTTCCTGCATTTGTACATCATTTAAAACATATCAAAGCCGTACACAGTGAGAGCGAGAGAGATATTCCAGAATGTTCTCAATACTGACAGACAGTGTTTGACTAGCCTGGAAATGGCAGCAAATTGAATTTTCTGGGGAATATTTCATAGGCTTCCTCTCCTCCCTCTGGACAGATAATTCAATATGTGTAGAACGGGAGAGTGGCGTACCTTTGTCAACAAATTGCATTAGGCGACATTAGTGCCGCTATCTAAGAACTGTCAGGGAGGAGGTGATGGATTTAAATTGGAATGTGTGAAATTGAAAGTGTCAACGGGAGAGCTGAGAGGAGAGAGACTGTGTGTGTGTGTGTGTGTGTGTGTGTGTGTGTGTGTGTGTGTGTGTGTGTGTGTGTGTGTGTGTGTGTGTGTGTGTGTGTGTGTGTGTGTGTGTGTGTGTGTGTGTGTGTGTGTGTGTGTGTGTGTGTGTGTGTGTGTGTGTGCGTGTGTGCATCTCTTGCAGACCCTCAGAGGGAAAATTGGATTTTATTTTGACAGAAGGTTCATTATTTCAGGGATATTGTTTTAGTGCATTTAAAGGCTATTTCCATTTATTCATGACCTGATTACTGTACTCTGCTGTTGCATTGAGAAAATGGCTATGCTCTAACACACAAGCCAGGAAAAGAAAGCCAGTGGTCTGTGTAAAAGTGTGTTTACATAGCTTCTTAGTGGCCACATCTGTTCATTTGAGCTGAATGTCCAACATTACCACTGCCTCTCCATGAAGAAAGACTCCACTACCCATGACTCTCTGTGTTTTGTAGTGTAAGCTGGAGTTCCAGGCGTGCACATCAGGGAAGAGCATCGCTCTGAAGTGTGAGGGACCGTGCCCATGTCTGCCTGGTCAGGAACTGGTCAAACCACACAGAGACAAGACAGAGAAGACCGGTGAGTAACCTTTAACCCTAAACCTGTCAGTCTGTCAATGAGTCTTTCAGTATCAGTCAGTCAGTCATTGTGTAGGTGGCTTTTTTAATTGGCAAAATAAAGAAGTGCTTCGGTTGCACACACAGGCACATGCACACACACACACACGCACATACCAGTTAAAGTACACACAACCTTTTGTCCCAGCGTAGCATCTTGATCTAGTGAAATAAGCGCTGATATTATGACAGCACATGCTGCCTCTGTCTGGCCCTGTTTGGTTTAAAGATGCCTGTTTCCATACATCACATTACTATCACACTGTAACTGTGCTATCAACGCTCATACTCCACATAATTCACTCTCTTTAGTACGAGCTTTGCAGCCATAGCGGTGAAAATACAACTATTGATATCCTGCTGACATTGTGAAACCAGTGTTGCAGCTGTACTTCAAGTACTCAACGCATGATGCATTTCAATACAGGTTAGGACAGAGTACAAGCGGTTGTATTGCATGTTGGATTAAGCGCATTGTGTGTGAATTTTGCATCGGCACTAATAGAATTTGAAACCTGCATAGATGAGCTCTACCCTTCTAGATGTGATATAATGGTATGTTTTAAATAAATCAATGAGGCTAAAGCTATTAGTAGAAACACGGCCTGTCATTATGAAAAAGAGACCAAATGTGTTCATTATGAATTGATTCATAAGCTGTCAGTCAGTTTCCTCGTGATCAAATACAGCCCCGACAAGATCTTTTAATCAGAAAGTGGTGGTGATGTGTGTGCCTGAGCAGGGTTAATCTGAATGCATCACAGAGACGGTGGCAATCAAGTTAATGCAGTCACATATATGCGGACACACACACTGGAATGTAAAACAAGCAAAAAAACTCCTTGTGGTTTAAGGAGTTTCTATCTCTTTCCCACCTCCTTTCCCATCTCTCTCTCTCTCTCTCTCTCTCTCTCTCTCTCTCTCTCTCTCTCTCAGTATAGCAGTATGGAGGGTGAGGGAGTGAGGTTGTGTTAAGACAGTATAGCAGTATGGAGGGTGAGGGAGTGAGGTTGTGTTAAGACAGTATAGCAGTATGGAGGGTAAGGGAGTGAGTGAGTGTGTGTTAAGACAGTATAGCAGTATGGAGAGTGAAGGAGTGAGTGTGTGTTAAGACAGTATAGCAGTATGGAGGGTGAGGGAGTGAGTGTGTGCTAAGACAGTATAGCAGTATGGAGGGTGAGGGAGTGAGTGTGTGTTATTAAGAGAGTATAGCAGTATGGAGGGTGAGGGAGTGAGTGTGTGTTAAGACAGTATTGCAGTATGGAGGGTGAGGAAGTGAGTGTGTGTTAAGACAGTATAGCAGTATGGAGGGTGAGGGAGTGAGTGTGTGTTAAGACAGTATAGCAGTATGGAGGGTGACGGAGTGAGTGTGTGTTAAGACAATATAGCAGTATGGAGGGTGAGGGAGTGAGTGTGTGTTAAGACAGTATTAAAGTATGGAGAGTAAGGGAGTGAGTGTGTGTTAAGACAGTATAGCAGTATGGAGGGTGAGGGAGTGAGGTTGTGTTAAGACAGTATAGCAGTATGGAGGGTAAGGGAGTGAGTGAGTGTGTGTTAAGACAGTATAGCAGTATGGAGAGTGAAGGAGTGAGTGTGTGTTAAGACAGTATAGCAGTATGGAGGGTGAGGGAGTGAGTGTGTGCTAAGACAGTATAGCAGTATGGAGGGTGAGGGAGTGAGTGTGTGTTATTAAGAGAGTATAGCAGTATGGAGGGTGAGGGAGTGAGTGTGTGTTAAGACAGTATTGCAGTATGGAGGGTGAGGAAGTGAGTGTGTGTTAAGACAGTATAGCAGTATGGAGGGTGAGGGAGTGAGTGTGTGTTAAGACAGTATAGCAGTATGGAGGGTGACGGAGTGTGTGTGTGTTAAGACAATATAGCAGTATGGAGGGTGAGGGAGTGAGTGTGTGTTAAGACAGTATTAAAGTATGGAGAGTAAGGGAGTGAGTGTGTGTTAAGACAGTATAGCAGTATGGAGGGTGAGGGAGTGAGTGTTTGTTAAGACAGTATAGCAGTATGGAGGGTGAGGGAGTGAGTGTGTGTTAATACAGTATAGCAGTATGAAGGGTGAGGGAGTGAGTGTGTGTGTGTGTGTGTTAAGACAGGATAGCAGTATTGAGGGTGAGGGAGTGAGTGTGTGTTAAGACAGTATAGCAGTATGAAGGGTGATGGAGTGAGTGAGTGTGTGTGTGTGTGTTAAGACAGGATAGCAGTATAGAGGGTGAGGGAGTGAGTGTGTGTGTGTTAAGACAGTATAGCAGTATGGAGGGTGAGGGAGTGAGTGTGTGCTAAGACAGTATAGCAGTATGGAGGGTGAGGGAGTGAGTGTGTGTTATTAAGACAGTATAGCAGTATGGAGGGTGAGGGAGTGAGTGTGTGTTAAGACAGTATTACAGTATGGAGGGTGAGGGAGTGAGTGTGTGTTAAGACAGTATAGCAGTATAGAGGGTGAGTGAGTGTGTGTTAAGACAGGATAGCAGTATAGAGGGTGAGGGAGTGAGTGTGTGTGTGTTAAGACAGTATAGCAGTATGGAGGGTGAGGGAGTGAGTGTTTGTTAAGACAATATAGCAGTATGGAGGGTGAGGGAGTGAGTGTATGTTAAGACAGTATAGCAGTATGAAGGGTGAGGGAGTGAGTGTGTGTGTGTTAAGACAGGATAGCAATAAAGAGGGTGAGGGAGTGAGTGTGTGTGTGTTAAGACAGTATAGCAGTATGGAGGGTGAGGGAGTGAGTGTGTGCTAAGACAGTATAGCAGTATGGAGGGTGAGGGAGTGAGTGTGTGTTATTAAGAGAGTATAGCAGTATGGAGGGTGAGGGAGTGAGTGTGTGTTAAGACAGTATTGCAGTATGGAGGGTGAGGAAGTGAGTGTGTGTTAAGACAGTATAGCAGTATGGAGGGTGAGGGAGTGAGTGTGTGTTAAGACAGTATAGCAGTATGGAGGGTGACGGAGTGAGTGTGTGTTAAGACAATATAGCAGTATGGAGGGTGAGGGAGTGAGTGTGTGTTAAGACAGTATTAAAGTATGGAGAGTAAGGGAGTGAGTGTGTGTTAAGACAGTATAGCAGTATGGAGGGTGAGGGAGTGAGTGTTTGTTAAGACAGTATAGCAGTATGGAGGGTGAGGGAGTGAGTGTGTGTTAATACAGTATAGCAGTATGAAGGGTGAGGGAGTGAGTGTGTGTGTGTGTGTGTGTGTGTGTTAAGACAGGATAGCAGTATTGAGGGTGAGGGAGTGAGTGTGTGTTAAGACAGTATAGCAGTATGAAGGGTGATGGAGTGAGTGTGTGTGTGTGTGTTAAGACAGGATAGCAGTATAGAGGGTGAGGGAGTGAGTGTGTGTGTGTTAAGACAGTATAGCAGTATGGAGGGTGAGGGAGTGAGTGTGTGTTATTAAGACAGTATAGCAGTATGGAGGGTGAGGGAGTGAGTGTGTGTTAAGACAGTATTACAGTATGGAGGGTGAGGGAGTGAGTGTATGTTAAGACAGTATAGCAGTATAGAGGGTGAGTGAGTGTGTGTTAAGACAGGATAGCAGTATAGATGGTGAGGGAGTGAGTGTGTGTGTGTTAAGACAGTATAGCAGTATGGAGGGTGAGGGAGTGAGTGTTTGTTAAGACAATATAGCAGTATGGAGGGTGAGGGAGTGAGTGTATGTTAAGACAGTATAGCAGTATGAAGGGTGAGGGAGTGAGTGTGTGTGTGTTAAGACAGTATAGCAGTATGGAGGGTGAGGGAGTGAGTGTGTGCTAAGACAGTATAGCAGTATGGAGGGTGAGGGAGTGAGTGTGTGTTATTAATAGAGTATAGCAGTATGGAGGGTGAGGGAGTGAGTGTGTGTGTGTTAAGACAGTATAGCAGTATGGAGGGTGAGGGAGTGAGTGTGTGCTAAGACAGTATAGCAGTATGGAGGGTGAGGGAGTGAGTGTGTGTTATTAAGAGAGTATAGCAGTATGGAGGGTGAGGGAGTGAGTGTGTGTTAAGACAGTATTGCAGTATGGAGGGTGAGGAAGTGAGTGTGTGTTAAGACAGTATAGCAGTATGGAGGGTGAGGGAGTGAGTGTGTGTTAAGACAGTATAGCAGTATGGAGGGTGACGGAGTGAGTGTGTGTTAAGACAATATAGCAGTATGGAGGGTGAGGGAGTGAGTGTGTGTTAAGACAGTATTAAAGTATGGAGAGTAAGGGAGTGAGTGTGTGTTAAGACAGTATAGCAGTATGGAGGGTGAGGGAGTGAGTGTTTGTTAAGACAGTATAGCAGTATGGAGGGTGAGGGAGTGAGTGTGTGTTAATACAGTATAGCAGTATGAAGGGTGAGGGAGTGAGTGTGTGTGTGTGTGTGTGTGTTAAGACAGGATAGCAGTATTGAGGGTGAGGGAGTGAGTGTGTGTTAAGACAGTATAGCAGTATGAAGGGTGATGGAGTGAGTGTGTGTGTGTGTGTTAAGACAGGATAGCAGTATAGAGGGTGAGGGAGTGAGTGTGTGTGTGTTAAGACAGTATAGCAGTATGGAGGGTGAGGGAGTGAGTGTGTGCTAAGACAGTATAGCAGTATGGAGGGTGAGGGAGTGAGTGTGTGTTATTAAGACAGTATAGCAGTATGGAGGGTGAGGGAGTGAGTGTGTGTTAAGACAGTATTACAGTATGGAGGGTGAGGGAGTGAGTGTGTGTTAAGACAGTATAGCAGTATAGAGGGTGAGTGAGTGTGTGTTAAGACAGGATAGCAGTATAGAGGGTGAGGGAGTGAGTGTGTGTGTGTTAAGACAGTATAGCAGTATGGAGGGTGAGGGAGTGAGTGTTTGTTAAGACAATATAGCAGTATGGAGGGTGAGGGAGTGAGTGTGTGTTAAGACAGTATAGCAGTATGAAGGGTGAGGGAGTGAGTGTGTGTGTGTTAAGACAGGATAGCAATATAGAGGGTGAGGGAGTGAGTGTGTGTGTGTTAAGACAGTATAGCAGTATGGAGGGTGAGGGAGTGAGTGTGTGCTAAGACAGTATAGCAGTATGGAGGGTGAGGGAGTGAGGGTGTGTTATTAAGACAGTATAGCAGTATGGAGGGTGAGGGAGTGAGTGTGTGTCAAGACAGTATTACAGTATGGAGGGTGAGGGAGTGAGTGTGTGTTAAGACAGTATAGCAGTATGGAGGGTGAGGGAGTGAGTGAGTGTGTGTTAAGACAATATAGCAGTATGGAGGGTGAGGGAGTGAGTGTGTGTTAAGACAGTATTACAGTATGGAGGGTGAGGGAGTGAGTGTGTGTTAAGACAGTATTACAGTATGGAGGGTGAGGGAGTGAGTGTGTTAAGACAGTATAGCAGTATGGAGGGTGAGGGAGTGAGTGTTTGTTAAGACAGTATAGCAGTATGGAGGGTGAGGGAGTGAGTGTGTGTTAAGACAGTATAGCAGTATGAAGGGTGAGGGAGTGAGTGTGTGTGTGTTAAGACAGGATAACAGTATAGAGGGTGAGGGAGTGAGTGTGTGTGTGTTAAGACAGTATAGCAGTATGGAGGGTGAGGGAGTGTTAAGACAGTATAGCAGTATGGAGGGTGAGGGAGTGAGTGTGTGTGTGTTAAGACAGTATAGCAGTATAGAGGGTGAGGGAGTGAGTGTGTGTGTGTTAAGACAGTATAGCAGTATGGAGGGTGAGGGAGTGTTAAGACAGTATAGCAGTATGGAGGGTGAGGGAGTGAGTGTGTGTGTGTTAAGACAGTATAGCAGTATGGAGGGTGAGGGAGTGAGTGAGTGTGTGTTAAGACAGTATAGCAGTATGGAGGGTGAGGGGGTGAGTGTGTGTTAAGACAGTATAGCAGTATGGAGGGTGAGGGAGTGAGTGTGTGTTAAGACAGTATAGCAGTATGGAGGGTGAGGGAGTGAGTGAGTGTGTGTTAAGACAGTATAGCAGTATGAAGGGTGATCGAGTGAGTGTGTGTTAAGACAGTATAGCAGTATGGAGGGTGAGGGAGTAAGGTTGTGTTAAGACAGTATAGCAGTATGGAGGGTAAGGGAGTGAGTGTGTGTTAAGACAGTATAGCAGTATGGAGAGTGAAGGAGTGAGTGTGTGTTAAGACAGTATAGTAGTATGGAGGGTGAGGGAGTGAGTGTGTGTTATTAAGACAGTATAGCAGTATGAAGGGTGAGGGAGTGAGTGTGTGTGTGTTAAGACAGGATAGCAGTATGGAGGGTGAGGGAGTGAGTGTGTGTTAAGACAGTATAGCAGTATGGAGGGTGAGGGAGTGACTGTGTGTTAAGACAGTATAGCAGTATGAAGGGTGAGGGAGTGAGTGTGTGTGTGTTTTAAGACAGGATAGCAGTATAGAGGGTGAGGGAGTGAGTGTGTGTGTGTTAAGACAGTATAGCAGTATGGAGGGTGAGGGAGTGAGTGTGTGTTAAGACAGTATAGCAGTATGGAGGGTAAGGGAGTGAGTGTGTGTTAAGACAGTATAGCAGTATGGAGGGTGAGGGAGTGAGTGTGTGTTAAGACAGTATTACAGTAGGGAGGGTGAGGGAGTGAGTGTGTGTTAAGACAGTATTGCAGTATGGAGGGTGAGGGAGTGAGTGTTTGTTAAGACAGTATAGCAGTATGGAGGGTGAGGGAGTGAGTGTGTGTGTGTTAAGACAGTATAGCAGTATGGAGGCTGAGGGAGTGAGTGTGTGTTAAGACAGTATAGCAGTATGGAGGCTGAGGGAGTGAGTGTGTGTTAAGACAGTATAGCAGTATGGAGGCTGAGGGAGTGAGTGTGTGTCTTATTGTCTGTCATGAAAGTTGTATTTCAGGAGATTATTGAAGGTATTCCAGAAGAGAAATATAATCTAAAGGCAAACAGCATGGAGAGGTTTTCTCCTCCAGTTGGAAAATGTGCTGAGGGATGGATAGAGAGTGTGTGTGTGTGTGTGTGTGTGGGGGGGGGGGGGGGGGGGGGGGGGGGGGGGGGGGGGGGCCAAAACACAATCCTGGTGTAGGGACTAAGAGTGGTGGGCTTGGTATTACAGTGACACCTTGGCTGCTTCCCAAATGACCGTATCCCCTATGGGCCCTTGCGCTATATAGAGAATATACTGCTATTTGGGACGGAGACCAAGGAATCAGCCATGTCTGTCTGTAGTAACTTTACGTGACATACTTATAACTGTAGGCCTTTTCATAGAATGAAGGGGGAGGAAAGGAGGGAGGGATATAAAGCAACAGCTCTCATTCCCTCCCTCACTGTAATCTCCTGCTTATGACGGAGAGCACACCCCCTTTCCATCTCTTTATGTATATAGCTATACAAACAGGTAAACACCAACATAATAGCCAGAAAAGCTTCAATGCGCCTTGGCATAGATCCTACAAGTGTCTGGAACACTATTGGAGGTGTGCGACGCCATTCTTCTACGAGAAATTCCATAATTTGATGTTTTGTTGATGGTGGTGGAAAACGCTGTCTCAGGCTCCACTCCAGAATCTCCCATAAGTGTTCAGTGTTCAATTGGGTTGAGATTTGGTGACTGAGACACACACCACACACACCACCTTTAAATCCCCTATGCTCCTTTGAGACCCCTATTTCAAAGTCACTGAGCTCTCTTCTTAGCCATTGTAGCCAAAATAATGGGCAACTGGGCATTTTTATACATTATCCTAAGTATGATTTAAGTATGATTTGTTTTTGCATAGCCATGTTTTGTAATGTATCCACACCCATAGTGCATCATGTACGTAATGATCATGTGGGGTGAAATTTATATATTTGGGGATGGGATCGCTCTGTTGGAGCAAAATATCGTCAATAAAGGTGGTAAATTGGGAGAATAGAGCAAGATGGGCAGGGACTCTGCTGACCTTGCTTCAGGGGGAAGCTTGTTCCACCATCGGGGTGCCAGGACAGAGAAGAGCTTTGACTAGGCTCTTCCTTGTCCTGTCGGGGTGGAAGGGCCAAGAGACCAGAGGTGGCAGAACGGAGGACTCTGGATGGGCTGTAGGGTTTGAGCATAGCCTGAAGGTTGGGAGGGGCAGTTCCTCTTGCTGCTTCTTAGGCAAGTACCATGGTCTTGTAGTGGATGTGAGCTTTGACTGGAAGCCAGTGGAGTGTGGGGAGGAGCAGGGTGACATGGAAGAACTTGGGAAGGTTGAACTCCAGGCGGGCTGCGGCGTTCTGGATAAGTTGCAGGGGTTTGATGGCACAAGCGGGGAACCCAACTGGCAGCGAATTGCAGTAGTCCAGACAGGAGATTAGGACCTGCGCCTCTTCCTGTGTGAGGATTTTGTAGAGCATGAACCTACAGGAGCGAGTCACTACTTTGATGTTTGCAGAGAATGACAGGGTGTAGTCCAGGGTCACGTCAAGGTTCTTTCCACTCTGGGATGGGGACACCATGGAGTTGTCAACCGTGAATGAGAGATCTTGGAGCGAGCAGGCCATACACGGGAAGAAGAGCAGCTCCATCTTGTCTAGGTTGAGCTTGAGGTGGTGGGTCGACATCCACGCTGAGATATCTGCCTGGGACTGCCTGCGGAGATGCTTGTCAACACCTGGGTGTCAGAAGTGGGGAAGGAGAAAAGTAGTTGAGTGTCATCCGCAAAGCAATGATAGGAGAGACCATGTGAGGATATGACAGAGCTGAGTGAACAGGTTATATAGAGAGAAGTGGAGAAGGCCTAGAACCAAGCCCTGGGGGACACCAGTAGTGAGAGCACGTGGTCAGACACAGATACTATCAACGTCACCTGGTAGGAGCGGCCTGCCAGTTAGGATGAAATCCAAGCGTGTGCCAAGCCTGAGACGCCCGGCCCTGAGAGGTTGGAGAGGAGGATCTGATGGTTCACGATGCCGAAGACAGAGGATAGATCTAGGAGAGTGAGAATAAAGGAGAGCGAGTCAGCTTTGGCAGTGAGAAGGGCTTCCGTGACACAGCAGAGCAGTCTCTGTTGAGTGACTCATCTCGAAGCCTGACTGGTTAGAGTCAAGAAGTTCATTCTGAGAGAGATAACAAGAGCGTTGGTCAGAGACAGCACACTCAAGTGTTTTGGGAAAAAAATTAAGAAAGTATACCGTTCTATAGCTTTTTCACGTCAGAGGAGTCAAGTGTTGGTTTCTTGAGGAGGGGAGCGACTGTGATAATTTTGAAGTCAGAGGGGAAGCAGCCAGTGGTACGGGGTGAGTTGATGAGGGAGGTGAGGAATGGGAGAAGGTCTCCAGAGATGGTCTGGAGAAGGGAAAAGAGGATGGGTTCGAGCGGGCAGGTTGTCGGGCAGCAGGGCATCACTAGTTTCAGGATTTCATCTGGAGAGAGAAGGGAGAAAGAGGTCAAGACAGGCTAGTTACAGTGGTTCTTCCTTTAAAAGTTGCGTCATACTGCAGTACACCTTGCGGGCTGCCGAAGAATTTTATGGCACGTTATTTAAGTGTCAGCCATTGTTGTTATTAATGCTAGTTAGTGCTAGTTTGACCAACAGAGGGCATATTTGAGAAGCATTTGACCGTTTTTAATATTGGCTGTACTGGAGAATTGAAAACCTTTTTTGTAAGAACATAGTATATGGAATTGATTTTAAGAAATGTAGCTTAATTAATGTGATTAATATTATGGTGTTTCTATTCCAAGAAAAAACAAAAAACAGGAAAATATGGCTCTGTACAACGTGACCGGTCGGGAGTAGGCTACTAAGAGCAAAAATAATCCTAACATTTCCACACCCTGATTGTAGTCTAACCAATACCCAAACGGAGATTCAATGAAAAAAAAAATGTTGTTGATTTATCATGACCAGTCCCCATGCTTGTCTCGGAGCAGCGTGACGGTGCTGGAATAGTTGACCACATTCGGGTAGGCTATTGCTTCAAATCTTATTATAACAATGGGATGACTTTGGGTGTTCCAGTAAGCAATAATTTGTTGCCTTTATTAGCCTACTTTATTCTGAAAAATTCATACGTAACTCTGCCAAGCCAACAAGCAAAAATGAACTGGTGAAGGCCATCAAGACGTTTTGGGTTGAGAAATTGACGATACAACAATGCAACAAATGCATTGATCATCTCAGCAAGGTTTTACTCGTGGTCGTGGAGCTGGGGGGAAGTAGAACTAAAATGTAGTTGAAGTAAACATCTGCATTTTGAGTTTTTTTTCTCGTTATTTTATTAAGGAGTGTAGCCTAGTGGTTAGAGCAACGGACTAGTAACCGAAAGGTTGCAAGTTCAAATCCCCGAGCTGACAAGGTACAAAATCTGTCGTTCTGCCCTTGAACAGGCAGTTAACCCACTGTTCCTAGGCCGTCATTGAAAATAAGAATTTGTTCTTAACTGACTTGCCTGGTTAAATAAAGATAAAAAAATATGCCCCATTTTTTTAAATGTTCTCCTAAAATGGCATACTCAAATCTAACTGCCTGTAGCTCAGGCCGTGAAGCAAGGATATGCATATTCTTGGTCCCATTTGAAAGAAAACACTTTGTACTTTGTGGAAATGTGAAAGGAATGTAGGAGAATATAACAGAATAGATCTGGTAAAAGATAATACAAAGAAAAAAACAACTGTTCTTTTGTATTTTTTTTACTATCATCTTTGAAATGCAAGAGAAAGGCCATAATATATTATTCCAGCCCAGATGCAATTTAGATGTTGTCCACTAGATGGCAGCAGTGTATGTGCAAAAGTTTAGACTGATACAATGAACCATTGTATTTCTGTTTTAAAAAATTGTATCAAGACTGCCCAAATGTTCCTAATATGTTTATTAATAGCTTTTCATGTTAAAAATTACGCACTCTCCTCAAACAATAGCATGGTATTCTTTCACTGTAATAGCGACTGTAAATTGGACAGTGCAGTTAGATTAACAAGAATTTAAGCTTTGTGCCAATATCAGATATGTCTATGTCCTGGGAAATGTTCTTGTTATTTACAACCTCATGCTAATCGCATTAGCCTACATTAGCTCAACTGTCCCGTGGAAGAGACACCGATCCCGAAGAGGTTTAAATACTCAAAAGTTTGACATTTCTAACTCAAAACCTTATGCAACCGCTGAATAAAGCACACAGTATACTGTACAGTATCTGTTCATCAACATCTTTATGCTTCCATTAAGCATCAAATATATTACAAATTGGGGGGATTTTCACACATACAGGAGCCGGGCTATTAAGAGTCTATTGTCCTGCTAATAGTCCATCATGGGTGGATGGCTTCTTTTGTATTCCAATGTATTGAATTAATGTATTAATTATAGTCATTTACCATTCTCATTCTCATAGTGGAAACGTTGTTTGCTGAGTTCACAATCTCATTTTCAAGTCCTTGTTTAAAAAAGTACGATATTTTGGAGATTTTTCCATTTTCAAATAACCGAAAGTGAGCGGTTGTAATCTGAATAAAGGGGAAAAGGCCGTCATTGAACATGGGGTGAGACAGTAGGCCCTTTTTTTTGTCTGGCTTGCCATTACAAGTAAAATGGAATATTTTTTGCTCATATAATTTAAACAGGTCGCTAGGTGAAGGCAAAACCATAAGCAAATAAGTAAACTGAGATGACTAAAGAGGTAATCGGGGTGATTTTTCCAGAAATAGACAGGTATTTTCATCAAGGACCCGTTGTTTGCAGAGACCACAAACAGGAGGTGGAGTTCCCGAGCTCACAGGTGTGCCTGCCATGGGTTGTGACTCCATCCCGTTCCTGGCCCTCTTCAACATGTCATTCTCCGCCTGATTCTCCACCGATGCCGCCTGACTCTCCGCCAATGACGTGACTCTCAGCCAATAATTACATTTAGGTTTACATTTACATTTAGATTCTAAATGAATATCTAAGGTTAATTTTTTCATTAAGGGCAAATCTGTTTTGTGAGAATATCTAAGGGGATTTTATGTCATTATAATGCAGGGTTAATAATAATAATAATAATCGCTTTGTAAATAAGGATGCATTATGAAAGGAAAAGGACATGTGCAAGAGACAGTGGTCATTTTTTGTTAAGGCAAATCTGCTCTGTGAGAATATCTACGGGCCTTTTATAGAATTATAATGCAGGGTTAATAATCATAATAATAATAATAATCGTTGGGTAACAGATCGGCACTTGGAACTCATTAAGAGGCGGCTTCTATCTTCAATATGCTTTATTATCCAAATGTTTAAAGTGCGTGTGGGCGACGGAGATGGTGCAGTTCGAGGTCATTCAAAACATTTCTTTATTAAAGACGATCAGAAAGATTGTTGGTACTTATTTATTTTGGTCCGAAGCCAAGAATGAGTGAGTCACTCAGCTTTATGTACAGTAGGTGCCGAGGCTATATGACTGCGCCATCAACTTGATTATTTAGCAGACATTACTTGCTGCTTCTTTTAGTCAACACATATCT
The DNA here is from genome assembly GCF_002021735.2 of Oncorhynchus kisutch. Classification (NCBI taxonomy): domain Eukaryota; kingdom Metazoa; phylum Chordata; class Actinopteri; order Salmoniformes; family Salmonidae; genus Oncorhynchus; species Oncorhynchus kisutch. The sequence goes on along the minus strand of NC_034192.2, from coordinate 32,524,724 downwards.
ACAGTTGAAGTCAGAAGTTTACATACACTTAGGTTGGAGTCATTAAAACTAGTTTTTCAACTACTCCACAAATTTCTTGTTAACAAACTATGGTTTTGGCAAGTCGTTTAGGACATCTACTTTGTGCATGACACAAGTCATTTTTCCAACAATTGTTTACAGACAGATTATTTAACTGTATCACAATTCCAGTGGGTCAGAAGTTTACATACACTAAGTTGACTGTGCCTTTAAACAGCTTGGAAAATTCCTGAAAATTATGTCATGACTTTAGAAGCTTCTGTTAGGCTAATTGACATAATTTGAGTCAATTGGAGGTGTACCTGTGGATGTATTTCAAGGCCTACCTTCAAACTCAGTACCCCTTTCCTTGACATCATAGGAAAATCTAAAGAAATCAGCCCAGACCTCAGAAATGTATTTGTAGACCTCCACAAGTCTGGTTCATGAACGCCTGAAGGTACCACATTGATCTGTATAAACAATAGTGCGCAAGTATAAACACCATGGGACCCCGCAGCCGTCATTCCGCTCAGGAAGGAGACGCGTCCTGTTTGCTAGAGATGAACGTACTTTGGTGCGAAAAGTGCAAATCAATCCCAGAACAACAGCAAAGGACCTTGTGAAGATGCTGGAGGAAACAGGTACAAAGTATCTATATCCACAGTAAAACGAGTCCTATATCGACATAACCTGAAAGGCCGCTCAGCAAGGAAGAAGCCACTGCTCCAAAACCGCCATAAAAAGCCAGACTATGGTTTGCAACTGCACATGGGGACAAAGATCATACTTTTTGGAGAAATGTCCTCTGTTCTGATGAAACAAAAATAGAACTGTTTGTCCATAATGACCATCTTTATGTTTGGAGGAAAAAGGAGGAGGCTTGCAAGCCGAAGAACACCATCCCAACCATGAATCACGGGGGGTGGCAGTATCATGTTTTGGGGGTGCTTTGCTGCAGGAGGGACTGGTGCACGTCACAAAATAGATGGCATCATGAGGTAGGAAAATTGTGTGTATATTGAAGCAACGTCAGTCAGGAAGTTAAAGCTTGGTCGCAAATGGGTCTTCCAAATGGACAATGACCCCAAGCATACTTCCAAAGTTGTGGCAAAATGGCTTAAGGACAACAAAGTCAAGGTATTGGAGTGGCCATCACAAAGCCCTGACCTCAATCCTATAGAAAATTTGTGGGCAGAACTGAAAAAGACTGTGTGAGCTAGGAGGCCTACAAACCTGACTCAGTTACACCATCTCTGTCATGAGGAATAGGCCAAAATTCACCCAAAAATTTTATTTTATTTATTTTATTTCACCTTTATTTAACCAGGTAGACTAGTTGAGAACAAGTTCTCATTTGCAACTGCGACCTGGCCAAGATAAAGCATAGCAGTGTGAACAGACAACACAGAGTTACACATGGAGTAAACAATTAACAAGTCAATAACACAGTAGAAAAAAAGGGGAAGTCTATATACATTGTGTGCAAAAGGCATGAGGAGGTAGGCGAATAATTACAATTTTGCAGGTTAACACTGGAGTGATAAATGATCAGATGGTCATGTACAGGTAGAGATATTGGTGTGCAAAAGAGCAGAAAAGTAAATAAATAAAAACAGTATGGGGATGAGGTAGGTAAAAATGGGTGGGCTATTTACCGATAGACTATGTACAGCTGCAGCGATCGGTTAGCTGCTCAGATAGCAGATGTTTGAAGTTGGTGAGGGAGATAAAAGTCTCCAACTTCAGCGATTTTTGCAATTCGTTCCAGTCACAGGCAGCAGAGAACTGGAACGAAGGGTCTGGCGACGAATATGTACCGAGGGCCAGCCGACTAGAGCATACAGGTCGCAGTGGTGGGTGGAATAAGGTGCTTTAGTGACAAAACGGATGGCACTGTGATAAACTGCATCCAGTTTGCTGAGTAGAGTGTTGGAAGCAATTTTGTAGATGACATCGCCGAAGTCGAGGATCGGTAGGATAGTCAGTTTTACTAGAGTAAGTTTGGCGGCGTGAGTGAAGGAGGCTTTGTTGCGGAATAGAAAGCCTACTCCAGATTTGATTTTAGATTGGAGATGTTTGATATGAGTCTGGAAGGAGAGTTTACAGTCAGACACCTAGGTACTTATAGATGTCCACATATTCAAGGTTGGAACCATCCAGGTTGGTGATGCTAGTCAGGCGTGCGGGTGCAGGCAGTGAATGGTTGAAAAGCATGCATTTGGTTTTTAGTAGCGTTTAAGAGCAGTTAGAGGTCACGGAAGGAGTGTTGTATGGCATTGAAGCTCGTTTGGAGGTTAGATAGCACAGTGTCCAAGGACGGGACGGAAGTATATAGAATGGTGTCGTCTGTGTAGAGGTGGATCAGGGAATCGCCCGCAGCAAGAGCAACATCATTGATATATACAGAGAAAAGAGTCGGCCCGAGGATTGAACCCTGTGGCACCCCCATAGAGACTGCCAGAGGACCGGACAGCATGCCCTCCGATTTGACACACTGAACTCTGTCTGCAAAGTAGTTGGTGAACCAGGCAAGGCAGTCATCCGAAAAACCGAGGCTACTGAGTCTGCCGATAAGAATATGGTGATTGACAGAGTCGAAAGCCTTGGCAAGGTCGATGAAGACGGCTGCACAGTACTGTCTTTTATCGATGGCGGTTATGATATCGTTTAGTACCTTGAGCGTGGCTGAGGTGCACCCGTGACCGGCTCGGAAACCAGATTGCACAGCGGAGAAGGTACAGTGGGATTCGAGATGGTCAGTGACCTGTTTGTTGACTTGGCTTTCGAAGACCTTAGATAGGCAGGGCAGGATGCATATAGGTCTGTAACAGTTTGGGTCCAGGGTGTCTCCCCCTTTGAAGAGGGGGATGACTGCGGCAGCTTTCCAATCCTTGGGGATCTCAGACGATATGAAAGAGAGGTTGAACAGGCTGGTAATAGGGGTTGCGACAATGGCGGCGGATAGTTTCAGAAATAGAGGGTCCAGATTGTCAAGCCCAGCTGATTTGTACGGGTCCAGGTTTTGCAGCTCTTTCAGAACATGTGCTATCTGGATTTGGGTAAAGGAGAACCTGGAGAGGCTTGGGCGAGTAGATGCGGGGGGGGGGGGCGGAGCTGTTGGCCGAGGTTGGAGTAGCCAGGCGGAAGGCATGGCCAGCCGTTGAGAAATGCTTGTTGACGTTTTCGATAATCATGGATTTATCGGTGGTGACCGTGTTACCTAGCCTCAGTGCAGTGGGCAGCTGGGAGGAGGTGCTCTTGTTCTCCATGGACTTCACAGTGTCCCAGAACTTTTTGGAGTCGGAGCTACAGGATGCAAATTTCTGCCTGAAGAAGCTGGCCTTAGCTTTCCTGACTGACTGCGTGTATAGGTTCCTGACTTCCCTGAACAGTTGCATATCGCGGGGACTATTCGATGCTATTGCAGTCCGCCACAGGATGTTTTTGTGCTGGTCGAGGGCAGTCAGGTCTGGAGTGAACCAAGGGCTATATCTGTTCTTAGTTCTGCATTTTTTGAACGGAGCATGCTTATCTAAAATGGTGAGGAAGTTACTTTTAAAGAATGACCAGGCATCCTCAACTGACGGGATGAGGTCAATGTCCTTCCAGGATACCCGGGCCAGGTCGATTAGAAAGGCCTGCTCACAGAAGTGTTTTAGGGAGCGTTTGACAGTGATGAGGGGTGGTCGTTTGACTGCGGCTCCGTAGCGGATACAGGCAATGAGGGAGTGATCGCTGAGATCCTGGTTGAAGACAGCGGAGGTGTATTTGGAGGGCCAGTTGGTCAGGATGACGTCTATGAGGGTGCCCTTGTTTACAGATTTAGGGTTGTACCTGGTGGGTTCCTTGATGATTTGTGTGAGATTGAGGGCATCTAGCTTAGATTGTAGGACTGCCGGGGTGTTAAGCATATCCCAGTTTAGGTCACCTAACAGAACAAACTCTGAAGCTAGATGGGGGGCGATCAATTCACAAATGGTGTCCAGGGCACAGCTGGGAGCTGAGGGGGGTCGGTAGCAGGCGGCAACAGTGAGAGACTTATTTCTGGAGAGAGTAATTTTCAAAATTAGTAGTTCGAACTGTTTGGGTATGGACCTGGAAAGTATGACATTACTTTGCAGGCTATCTCTGCAGTAGACTGCAACTCCTCCCCCTTTGGCAGTTCTATCTTGACGGAAAATGTTATAGTTGGGTATGGAAATCTCAGAATTTTTGGTGGCCTTCCTGAGCCAGGATTCAGACACGGCAAGGACATCAGGGTTAGCAGAGTGTGCTAAAGCAGTGAGTAAAACAAACTTAGGGAGGAGGCTTCTGATGTTGACATGCATGAAACCAAGGCTTTTTCGATCACAGAAGACAACAAATGAGGGTGCCTGGGGACATGTGGGGCCTGGGTTTACCTCCACATCACCCGCGGAACAGAGGAGGAGTAGTATGAGGGTGCGGCTAAAGGCTATCAAAACTGGTCGCCTAGAGCGTTGGGGACAGAGAATAAAAGGAGCAGATTTCTGGGCATGGTAGAATATATTCAGGGCATAATGCGCAGACAGGGGTATGGTGGGGTGCGGGTACAGCGGAGGTAAGCCCAGGCACTGGGTGATGATGAGAGAGGTTGTATCTCTGGACATGTTGGTTGTAATGGGTGAGGTCACCGCATGTGTGGGAGGTGGGACAAAGGAGGTATCAGGGGTATGAAGAGTGGAACTAGGGGCTCCATTGTAAACTAAAACAATAATAACTAACCTGAACAACAGTATACAAGGCATATTGACATTTGAGAGAGACATACAGCGAGGCATACAGTAATCACAGGTGTTGAATTGGGAGAGCTAGCTAAAACAGTAGGTGAGACAACAACAGCTAATCAACTAGCACAACAACAGCAGGTAAAATGGCGTTGACTAGGCAGGGAGGGTCGGATTAACTACACACAGAGCCTGAGTGCGGCTGGGGCCGACAGATAAAACATAAACAAGCAGAATGGAGTACCGTGATTAATGGACAGTCCAGCATGCATCAGCTATGTAGCCAAGTGATCAGTGTCCAGGGGGCAGCGGTGGATGGGGCAGGGAAGCTAGACTGGCGAGTATTAGCCAGGTAAAAAACTGGCTGGCTGTGCAGAAGGTAAAAGCCGCTAGCAGTGGCTAACAATGATTAAATAGCTTGTAGCTAGTTAGCTGGTTAGCTTCTGGAGGTTCTTGAATGTGTTCTAAAAATAAAAATAATAGCGATTCCGTATCACATTGGGTGAGGCAGGTTACCGGAAGGTATAAACGAATAAAAAATCGAAAAGAGATTGAAAGTAAATATGGGTCCAGTGAGTGGTTGGGACGCGACGATTCAGACGGTTAGCAGGCCTGTGCTAACAAGCTAACAGTTAGTAGGCCGGGGCTAAACAAGGTAGCAGTTAGCGGACCGGGGCTTAACAAGCTAGCAGTTAGCAGGCCGAATTAGCAAGCAAGGAGATAGCAAGGGCTAGAAAGTTAGCCTTTGGGGGACATCGCGATGGGGTGAGTCTGTTTATGCCTCTTCATGCGGTGACATCGATAGACCGGTCGTGGGTCCAGATATTGTAGCCCAGGAGTATGCTTCGGTGGTAGCACAGGAGCTCTGGCCGGGCTAGCTTCAAGCTAAGTGGATGGAAACGCTAGCCAGGAGTAATCATCCGGGGTTGCGGTTAGCTAGTTAGCTAGTTGTGAAGATCCAGCTGAAAATGTTCCCGCTTGCGGTGGGAATCCGGTGGAAATCCGGGGATAAAAAATAATAGGTCCGTTATGCTCTGGTTAGAGTCGCGTTGTTCGAACTGGCGAGAGCTTTCCGAGCTAAAGGTTAGCTGATGACCGGTTAGCTGAAGACCGCTAGCAATGGTTTGCTGACTAATAGCTGGTAGTTAGCTGGCTAGCTTCAGTTGAGGGGTTCCGGATCCGAAGTAAATATAAATACTTTAGAAAAAAAGCAGATCCGCGCTACATTGGGTGAGGCGGGTTGCAGGAGAGTATTTAGAAGTTTAGGTTTAGCAAAATGTTTTAAAAGATATGCGAAAAAAATATATATATGTTGAAAAAAAAAAACGATATATACAAGGGACACGACACGACAAGACGTCTGACTGCTACGCCATCTTTGTCACACCTTGGTCATAGTATTTTGTGTTTTCGTTATATATTTGGTCAGGCCAGGGTGTGACATGGGTTTATTTTGTTGTGTTTCGTATTGGGGTTTTGTAGGCATTGGGATTGTGGCTGAGTAGGGGTGTAGCATAGGTTTGGCTGCCTGAGGCGGTTCTCAATCAGAGTCAGGTGATTCTCGTTGTCTCTGATTGGGAACCATATTTAGGTAGCCGGGGTTTCACTGTGTATTTTGTGGGTGATTGTTCCTGTCTTTGTGTTTGCACCAGATAGGGCTGTTTCGGTTTTCACATTACGTTTATTGTTTTTGTAAGTTCGTGTTTCTTTATTATTTAATAAACATGGATTGCAATAGCCACGCTGCATTTTGGTCCGATCCTTGCTACACCTCCTCGTCCGAGGAGGAGATAGAAGAAAGCCGTTACAGAATCACCCACCACACACGGACCAAGCAGCGTGGTAACAGGCAGCGACAGCAGGAGCAGCGAAAGGAGGAATGAACATGGGAGGACGTTATGGACAGCAGGAGTATGGAGTATACAACGTGGGAGGAAATAGACAGGTGGGCGGTCGACCCAGAGAGAGTGCCGGAGCCCGCCTGGGATTTGCTGGAGCAGTGCGAAGAGGGCTATAGGAGAATGGAGTCGAAGAGAAAGACACGGCGGCGCAGAAAGAAACCCAAAAGTCAGCCCCAAAAATGTATTGGGGGGGGGCTCAGGGAGAGAGTGGCAGAGTCAGGAGTCAGACCTGAGCCAACTCTCCCTGTTAATCGTGAGGAGCAGCGATCAAAGGACTTCTGGACTTGGGAGGAGATATTGGACGGTAAAGGACCCTGGGCTCAGCCTGGAGAATATCGCCGCCCCAAGGAAGAACTGGAGGCGGGGAAAGCGGAAAAGGCGCTGGTATGAGGAGGCAGCACGGCGACGCGGATGGAAGCCTGAGAGTCGGCCCCAGAAATGTATTGGGGGGGGGGGGGGGGGGCTTACAGGGAGTATGGCTATGCCAGGTAGGAGACCTGCGCAAACTCCCTGTGCTTACCGGGGGGCTAGAGAGACCGGGCAGGCACCGTGTTATGCTATGGAGCGCACGGTGTTTCCAGTGCGGGTGCATAGCCCGGTGCGGTTCATACCAGCTCTTCGTATTGGCCGGGCTAGAGTGGGCATCGAGCCAGGTAAGGTTGGGCAGGCTCGGTGCTCAAGAGCTCCAGTGCGCCTGCACGGTCCGGTCTATCCAGAGCCACCTCCAAACACCAGTCCGCCGGTGGCAGCTCCCCGCACCAGGCTTCCTGGGCATGTCCTCGATCCAGTACCACCAGTTCCAGCACCACGCACCAGGCCTTCAGTGCGCCCCGCCTGTTCAGCACAGCCAGAGCCTTCCTTCCCTCTAGCGCTGTCGGAGCCTCCCGCCTGTTCAGCGCAGCCAGCGTTTTTCCTCCTCTCCTGCGCTGTCGGAGTCTCCCGCCTGTTCAGCGCTTCCAGAGCCTTCCTCCTCTACAGCGCTGCCGGAGCCTCCTGCCTGTTCGGAGCAGCCTGAGCTGCCTGACTGCATGGAGCAGCCAGAGCTGTCAGTCTGCATAGAGCTGCCAGTCTGCATGGAGCAGCCAAAGCTGCCAGTCTGCATGGAGCAGCCAGAGCTGCCAGTCTGCATGGAGCAGCCAGAGCAGCTAGATCCGCCAGTCAGCCATGATCTTCCAGATCTGCCAGTCAACCAGATTCTTCCAGATCTGCCAGTCAACCAGATTCTTCCAGATCTGCCAGTCAGCCATGATCTTCCAGATCTGCCAGTCAACCAGACTCTTCCAGATCCGCCAGCCAGCCAGGATCTGCCGGAGCCAACTACCTGCCTGAGCTTCATCTCAGTACTGGGCTTCCTCTCAGTACTGGGCTTCCTCTCAGTACTGGGCTTCCCCTCAGTACTGGGCTTCCCCTCAGTCCCGGGCTTCCCCTCAGTCCCGGGCTTCCCCTCAGTCCCGAGCTGCCCCTCAGTCCCGAGCTTCCCCTCAGTCCCGAGCTTCCCCTCAGTTCCGAGCTGCCTCAGTCCCGAGCTGCCCCTCAGTCCCGAGCTGCCCCTCAGTCACAAGCTGCCCCTCAGTCCAGTGGGGTTCTGGGTGAGGACTATTAGGCCATGGTCGGCGGCGAGGGTGGATTATCCCAGGACGCGAAGGGGAGGAACTATGACATTAATGGAGTGGGGTCCACGTCCCGAGCCGGAGCCGCCACCATGGACAGACGCCCACCCGGACCCTCCCTATGGTTTTGAGGTGCGTCCGGGAGTCCGCACCTTAGGGGGGGGGGGTTCTGTCATGCCTTGGTCATAGTATTTTGTGTTTTCGTTATATATTTGGTCAGGCCAGGGTGTGACATGGGTTTATTTTGTTGTGTTTCGTATTGGGGTTTTGTAGGCATTGGGATTGCGGCTGAGTAGGGGTGTAGCATAGGTTTGGCTGCCTGAGGCGGTTCTCAATCAGAGTCAGGTGATTCTCGTTGTCTCTGATTGGGAACCATATTTAGGTAGCCGGGGTTTCACTGTGTATTTTGTGGGTGATTGTTCCTGTCTTTGTGTTTGCACCAGATAGGGCTGTTTCGGTTTTCACATTACGTTTATTGTTTTTGTAAGTTCGTGTTTCTTTATTATTTAATAAACATGGATTGCAATAGCTACGCTGCATTTTGGTCCGATCCTTGCTACACCTCCTCGTCCGAGGAGGAGATAGAAGAAAGCCGTTACAATCTTGGATTTGACAGAAGTTAAACAATTAAAGGCAATGCTACCAAATACTAATTGAGTGTATGTAAACTTCTGACCCACTGGGAATGTGATGAAAGAAATAAAAGCTTAAATAAATAATTCTCTCTACCATAATTATGACATGTCTAATTCTTAAAATAAAGTGGGATCCTAACTGACCTAAGACAGGGAATTTTTATGAGGATTAAATGTTAGGAATTGTGAAAAACTGTGTTTAAATGTATTTGGCTAAGGTGTATGTAAACATCTGACTTCAACTGTACCTTAAGGGGGGGGGGGATAGAAGCTTGACATTTTGAGTGATAGAAAGTGGCTTTAGCAGTGGATGCAGAGGAGGAGAAGGTAGACAGGAGGGAGTGAAAGGATGATCGGTCCTCCGTTTTCATACAGTGGTTCCTCCTTTAAAAGTTGTGTCATACTGCAGCACACCTTGCGGGCTGCTGCAGCAATCTGTGGCAAGTTATTTAATTGTCAGACTTTTTTTTTTTTTACGTTAATGCAAATTAGTGGTAGTTTAACCACCAGAGGGCAACTTTGAGAAGCATGTGATAGTCTCCCATATTGGCATTACTAGAGAATTTAAAACATTTTTTTGTGATAACATAGTACATGGGATTGAGTTTAATAAATTTGGCTGAATAAATTTGATGAATGAGAGACTCTTGCCCAAAACTTCAAACAACAGACACTGGGAAAAAATACTTCAACATCCAAACCTTGGGGATAACGAGGGATTGGATGTGGAAAATTAATGTCTAAATTTGGTGTTTCTATTCTGAGATAAATTAAACCCTCTGGGTTTTTGTTAGGATGGAATGGAAAATATTGCACTTTACAACGTGACGGTCGGTAGTAGGCTACAGCATAAGAGGATTCTAAATTAATATCTAAGGGGTATAACATTTCCACCTCCTAATTGTAGTGTAACCAACACTCATTTCTCCTATGGTAGGCCTACAGTATATCTAAAAATATTCTCCACCAATGATTACATTTAGAGGATTGGTGGATTCTAAATTAGTAAGGGGCATTTTCCGTTTGGATCTGTGAGAATATCTAAGGGGCTTTTATATAATTATAAATGAATTAATACAAATAATAATAATAATCGCTTTGTTTAAAAAGTAACGATATTTCGGAGATTTCGTTTTTTTTCCGAAAAATGACAGTGAGTGATTGTAATCTGAATGAAGGCCAAAATGATATTTATGAAGGCCAAAGTATCGCCCTGCTAATAGCCATAATGACGCTGTACAACGTGACCATGTGTGTTTGAAAGAGCATTTCCCAGTAAGCAACACTTTGTTTGCCTTCATTAGACAACTTTGTTCCAATATTTCCGTAATTCACAGATATTTATTCCCATAGTAGTTCGTTATGGATCCATAACTAAATCCATATCTGCATTTTGAAAGAGTATTTTTAGCATTATTTCATTAACGAAAGCATAAAGATGCTGAGGAAGAAATACAGCACTGTACAGTATATGCTTTTACGTTTGGATAATAAAGCATTTAAAGAATTTTGAAGACATAAGCCACCTGCATTTGTTTATTAGGCCACTGTGCAGTCTGACAAGTACACATAGCCTACAGTACATACTGTAGTAAACCTGGGAAAGTGCCTTACATAAGGGAGAGCAGGCCATGTCCAGACTTTCTCGGCGACCTCAAGTCAAAAATGCGGGCACGTGGGAGACCGGGGTTCAATTCCCTGACAAGGAGGAAGGAGTAGGCTGTCCTTTAAAATAAGAGTTTGTTCTTAACTGACTTGCCTACTTAAAGCAAATTAACACTAAGAGCATAACATTTCTGCACCCTAATCTTTTAATTCTAGTCTAACCAATACCCAAAGGAGATTAAGTGAAAATAAAAATCTCATTGACCTGTCCCCATGCTTGTCTCAGAGTAGTGTGAAACGGTGCTGAAATAGTTGTAGGCTTTTGCTTCAAATCCTATTGCTTCTAACTTCAATATGCTCTTTAAATAAATAAATAAAGCCTACACCACTTTTAACAGCACATTACTCAACACTAGTGAGACTCATGTCGCCTACGGTAGGGCAACAGTATATCGAGGAATATGACTTGACTCTCCACCAATAATTACATATAAAGGATTGGAGGATATTTCTGTAATTCAGTGATATTTATTCCCATAGCAATTCATTATGGATCCATAACTAAATCAACATCGGCATTTTGAAAGACTATTTTTGTCATTATTTTATTCATGAAAGCATAGAGATGCCTGTCCCGGATAGCTAGGAGTGGTGGGTGTGGAATCAGGCGCAGAGAGCAATGCTTCCAATGCATACGTTTATTAAGCTGGGTCTAGCCAACAACCAGGCAAAATGACCAATGAACAGGTATGTCCCCAAAACCAGGGAAATAACAGACAGCAAAATACGTACAAGCAAAACAATTTCACCACTGACGGTGAGAATAAGCCCGCACAAAGGCAGGCGGGCCCTGGACGTTTAGATAGGCCATAATTAACAACAAATAAATAACAGGTGAAAACAATCCAGACATAACTAACAGAAAAGAAAAAGGAATCGGTGGCAGCTAGTAGACCGGTGACGACGAACGCCGAGCGCCGCCCGAAGAGGGAGAGGAGCCACCTTCAGTGGAAGTCGTGACAATGCCATTATTAGTTATATTGTTTTAGTTTGAACGTGCAGACTGACACTAAGAACAGAACAGCGGGAACGTTTCCCTAGTCAGCACCATTATTAGTGCAATGCCCCTTAAATATTTTGGAGATTATTTCATTTTCAAATAACGTAAAATTAGTGAGAAAAAGGCCATTCTTGAACATGGGCTGAAAAGCCCGTTTGTTATTTAGAATTATTTATTTCTGATTTGAGAGGGAGAAAAACCAAAAACCTACAGTCATCTCATGGGTCTCCCAGTCGAGGCGGGCATTGAACCAGCATCTGTAGCAACACAGCTTGCAATTCTATGCAGTGTCTTAGACCGTTGCACCACTCAGGTGCTGTATAATGTGACCGGTCGGGAGTGGCCTACACTACTACAGTAACAGCACAATAATCCTAACAAAATAAAATAATAAAACCCCTAGTGTAACAACAGTTTTAGTAAGTATTACTGAAGTCGTGCACAAGTATCAGTTTCTATTTAGGTTTATGTCGCCCATTCATTGTCATTTAGAGACACAGTAGTACCCAAATGTAACGATCATCGTCGGAATGAGACCAAGGTGTAGCGTGGTAAGCGTACATTTCCTTTTAATTTTCAATGTACACCAAAAACAATAAACAATACAACGACCGAACAGCTTCGTTGTGCAAACTACATGCACATGAACAAAGACAAGATCCCACACAGAAGGAGGGAAAGGGGCTGCCTAAGTATGATCCCCGATCAGAGACAACGATAGACAGCTGCCTCTGATTGGGAACCACACCCGACCAGAAACAAAGAATTAAAGAACATAGAATGCCCACCCAAATCACACCCTGACCAAACCAAAATAGAGACATAAAAAGGCTCTCTACGGTCAGGGCGTCACATCAAAAGCATAATCAGTGCTCCAACTCCCCCTTGCGCTGGTCTGGAGCAATGAAGTAGTGACGCAGGGTAACGTACTAAACCACAAATTAGCTCATAAGTCCCGCGGCGTAAGCGCACAACTTTTAAAGAAGGAACCACTGAAGGATGCGGAAAGGAGGAGAGTGGGGATCGAAAGAGGCAGAATCGAGTGACGGGGGATTTAGCAGAAGGGAAAGATGATGGGATAGAAGAGAGTAGTGGAAGAGAGCAAGGATTGTGATGGCGCATTACCATCTGTGTAGGGATTAGTGGGTAGGCTTTGGGTCTCTCTCTCTCTCTCTCTCTCTCTCTCTCTCTCTCCATCTCTGTCTCTGTCTCTCTCTCTCTCTCTCTCATGTTAATGTTCAGAGCATTAATTCAGGGCATTAATTCACTTCTCTCTGACTGCACACTCATAGCAGTGGGAGTTGTGGAGTTGCAGTAGAGAGCAGGAATATTGTTTAAAAGCATGATAATGTTTGGGTTCATGAAATTTAAAAACCCAGCCCAGTGGGGAATAACGACTCGTCTCTGTCCACACACACACACACACACAGACACACACACACACACACACACAGACACACACTGCACACAGACACACACTGCACACAGACACACACACACAGACACACACTGCACACAGACACACACACACACACACACACACACACACACACAGACACACACTGCACACAGACACACAGACACACACTGCACACAGACACACACACACACACACACTGCACACAGACACACACACACACACACACTACACACACACACTGCACACACACACACACACACACACACACACACACACACACACACACACACACACACACACACACACACACACACACACACCCTCGGCAGTTAGTGAACACCCTAGCCATCCCCTGCTGGTCTATTCTCATCATTCTTTGTTTAGGGGACCTAACACACCATACACAGGTCCCAGAGTTCATCAGGCACAATGGAGACTAACAGGAGACAAAAATAAAATGTGTGCTAATTAATTAACGCTCTCTCGTTATATCACCCCCCCCCCCCCTTCATTAGTCTCGGCCTTTCTGATGGAGGGAGCGCAGAGTGGAGATTTTTTCCCCAACTTGACTGCTGGCTAACTAATTAATCACCCTAATTGTGAGTGCTGAGGGCCTCGCTTTGTGTGTGTGTGTGTGTCTGTGTGGGAGATACTAAAATCTCTGCATAGGTTAAGGCAGATTTAAGTGACTTTCAAGTGTTTTTTTGTCCTCTTATCCTCCCCTGGGGTTCTCTGTCAGCCCCAGATGACCCAACACATTTATATAAAGAATCCTGACTCTTTATTGTCCCTCTCTCCTCATTTTGATCTTTCTCTCTCTGCCTCTCTCTCTCTCTCTGCCTCTCTCTCTCTCTCTCTGCCTCTCTCTCTCTCTCTGCCTCTCTCTCTCCCTGCCTCTCTCTCTCTCTCTCTCTCTCTTGCTTGCTCTCTCTCTCTCTCTCTCTCTCTCTCTCTCTCTCTCTCTCTCTCTCTCTCTCTCTCTCTCTCTCTCTCTCTCTCTCCTTGAACAGACTCAGGGTTTTTCAGTTTAAACAGGCATTCTGGAGAGATGTGTGCTGAAGATGAGTGTGTCTCCAGAGGGCAGAAAGTAAACTGTGTGGGCTGTTTAAATTAGGTGTGTTTGTGTTTGTGTGTGTGTGTGTGTGTGCGTGTGCGTGTGCTGGAGAGCATTAAAGCTAACTCAAGACTAGCGGAGGTCATTCTGTGCCATGAGTTGACTTGAGGAGAGGAGTTTTAATAGGTGAACAAAACTCTCCCCGAATCATTTAACTGTTTTAGCAGCACTATGGTCCATCATATATCAGTCTGCTCTCTCTTCGCATCTCTCTTCTGACACTCTGCCCACACTCTGCCCTCTCTGCCCGCTATCTCTCACACACTCTTCTCCTGTACTGGGAATGATGGATAGTTAAATAAGAGTTATGGAAGGGTGCTCAGGTTTGATCTCAGACTCGCCTCCCTCCCTCCCCTCTTTTCTCTTCCACTTTCTTTCTCTCTCCCCTGTAAATGTGAGTGAAGGCTAGGTTAATAGGGTGTGGTGGTAGTGTGGACGGGTTCTGGGTTTCCTGACAGCGCCGATTGGAGCCTGTCAAACTCTCTGCGAGCTAGGTATCTCTGTGACACACTCGGACAACACTGATTCTCTATAAGTGTATTGTATGGATGTGTGTGCATCAGTCAAAGCACTCTCTCACCCTCATTTCTCTATCCGTCTCTCACTCTCTCTGTTTACGCACCGTCACCTCTATTCACAGCTATCCATCATTTGTGAGACTCCTAAAACTGGAGTTTATGAGTTGGTTCTGCTCCTCCTTTTCACCCCCCCTTCTCTGTTTTCTCTCTCTCTGGCTGGGAAGATAGTGGTTGGTCCGCAGCGCAGTGCCATATGTGGACAGAACTGCATGCTGGGTAGACACGGCTGGTGTTTAACCCCTTGGCGACTTTTGAACTGGAGGTCCCCTGCGTATCAGGCACACCTGTCCACGACACCTGCTCACAGGCTGTTGACATACATACAGTAACCTACTAAATGAAAACTCTGTTCTCAACTCGTAACAGAGAAATATTTATGGAACGTCGGATGGTGTGGCCCAGGACCAAATTCGTATTGACTGAATAAAGAATATGCACAGACTGCTCTGAGTATGACATACCTTCAGCCTGGCCCACATGAGACTGTGGTAGAGAACAAAAAATGGTGTTTCTGTCCTATTTGTCCCTTATGGGCTTTCATACTGCATTCGTTGTTTATTTGTAGTGTTTAGTAGTAATTACACATGGTGAGCCTCTCGGCTTATAGCTACGTCCTTATGGAACGTCTGTTACCTGCTCTGATAGAAATTCACTAGGAATGGGGACTAGGTCTAATTTGAAGCTAATTAGACAGGCTAAGCTAAGCCGGTGGGTGTGAGCTAGGGTTCTTCAACCTGCACTACTTCATTAGCTGGATGGTAACGGCAGAGATAGGTTCACAAAGCAGCCGAATCGCCCACTCTCAATGAGCTAAATCCCCTGGCTAAATTCAATTTGTCCTAGCCGTGACACCCGGCCGCACTACAATAGAGCACTACATTCCCACTGCTGGAATGTTCTGGGACACACAAGGATACATAATGAGTGAATGAATGTAGCGGACATGAGTCGGTCGTGCCCTCGGTCCAGCAGGGAATATTCCCTTGGTCTAATGGTCTAAGATGTTAGTTGCTCCCATGGGAGACCTGGGTTTGTATCCCACATGGGAAATACATGAGGAATATGACCGTCTTCAATGACTAGGAGTGGAGAGGGATACCCACAGAGCAGAACCCTGTGGAATGTTGGAAGAAAGCAAGAGAGAGTGGTATAGCCATTGCAGAGCGAATGGGATTGATGTATCCGACAGTGTGGCTCTGTCGCGGTGATATCACCGCCGGCGGCGAGGGATGGCTGTCACTGTGCCTTTACGTCATGGTAACACTGGCCTGGGGTGCAGCAGGCTACTGTCTTGGTGTCTCAGTGGCACAATGCAGCTGATAATGACTGACTGAACCGTATAAAAGAAGTGGGTGATTACACCTCCCATTGCCTCCACTGTCACTGTCAGAGGCCCTGTCACTTTGTGTGTGTGTGTGTGTGTGGTGGGGAGGAAGTGTTCATGTGCGTGTAATCCCCATCACACTGTCCTGTAACTCAGTCTCAGCCATCGTACTTCAAATCACATCTCCTATTTTTTATGTTTTATTTTATTTGAACTTTAATTCTTCCTTTTCGAGGGGTGGGGTGTCAAAGTAATCTCTGTTTCTCTCGCTTTCTCTCTGTCTGTGTCATCCGGGAAATTCCATGTCAATGTGAACGCTCCCTCTATCAGACGCTCCCTCTATTATACTCTATCATCCAAACAGTCTGTCTCATTTTCCATTGTCCTAGAATGGATTATCTTGTTCTAGACACTGAAGCTGGAATTCAATTGAAGATTCCAGAAATGCAATCTCTCTATGGATGTTTACAGTCGTCGGTATTGGCGTCGTCCACACTCTTTCGGCCAAGAGACATCCGAAAAGACTGGCATCTCGTGGACATTTTGATTGGAATTTGATGCAAAGCCTCTCGCCTCCTTGCAATATCGTATTCAAATCCCAAGCGCTGGAGTTGCCAATATAGATTTGGTATGCTTTCTGTGTGCTTTTTTACAGAAGTGTAATCCCATCCTGCCTCTACCTATGGGTGTTCCATATTCTAGCTGGCAGAGATCCAGGGTTCTGTTCCAATCTTTCCTGAAGGTTCCATCGTTGCTCATTGGCCAGTCTGGTCCTCTGTGTGCTGGTGCTGATGGCAGTTAGCCGGACAACGCATTAGCGATCATTATCAGTCTCTGGCCAGACCCTCTGCCAGTGAATTCCATCTGGATCGGATGGCTCAGGGAAAGACAATCAAATCTAGGGGTGCTTCTTCCCCTCTATTCATCTGTCTGTCTCTCCCCCATCTCCCCATCGGACTTTCTTAGACCCTCGTTAAAAAGTGCCACCTTACCTCTCCTCCCTCTCTCCCCCCCCCCTTTTCTCACTTCTATGTGTCTGATCAGAGGCCCGGTCGGAAGTCTCGTGGTTAAAAAACGACATTCGTTTTGGCTAATAAATGACAAAGGGGGGACCGAAACGTTGAGATGCAAGCGTGTGGTGGTGTGCAGGGGAGGGCCAGGCCAGGCTTAGTGACGGTCTCAGAGCCTCGGGTCACATTCGGAATAGCCCTGGTTCTCTCTCTGTCTCTTGCAATGGTTTATTAACGAGGCCGGGGTCTGACGGACGGACGGACCCTCCTCATTAAAATGACCCCGACTAAACAGAGGGCCAGCAGGGCAGAGGGTCAGAGGGAGAGAGACGGCAGGGGAGAGAGGGAGGATAAAGAGAAACGAAGAAAGAGAGAGGGATAGAGGGAGAGAGGGGTATCGAGAGAAAGAAAGAGAGGACTAGAGAGGGAGACCGAGAAAGAGGGAGCGTGTGAACCTCTTCCTGTCAGATGTTACAGGTCTTATGAAGTTTCCTGATTCAAAGTGGATCCTGAAAAAACCCCTCGGAGAGAGAAGAGGTCCGAGGGATCTGTCTCTTTAAACAGGAAGAGGAGGGGAGGGAGAGAACAGGAGAAGAGGTCCGAGGGCTCTGTCTCTTTAAACAGGAAGAGGAGGGGAGGGAGAGAACAGGAGAAGAGGTCCGAGGGCTCTGTCTCTTTAAACAGGAAGAGGAGGGGAGGGAGAGAACAGGAGAAGAGGTGAAGGGGAGGCAGAGAGGAGAAGAATAGAGGGAAGGAGAGGAAGAGAGGTGTCACAGCCTTAGTGGTAATCCTCTTCCTGCTAATCACACTGTAGAAAGGGTTTCATTAGACCAGGTATTCTCAAACTCGGGTATGCAATGCCATCTGGGGTACGCCAAATAAAAATGTGATTCACATAAAAAAACATAATTATTCTTCACAGGTTTAAAGAGTACATTTTATATTTCCCAAATGGGGCTATACATTTGGGTGAGCTAATTTTCTCTCGCGCCTGGGTAACATTCAACCACATTAACCGTTACTCTCTCGAGGGAAACTTTCACTCTTGCTCAGTCATTTTGAAACGAAACATGACTATTTGAGAAAAAAAAGCCACGGGAGTTTTTTGAGCGAGAATGAAGCCGACTTTCGAGTAGTAAGACATGTATAAAAGCAACAGATACCATTAGTAAGAAGGGGCTAGAGGCGTCTTATATGGTGAGCTACCGAGTGGCTAGGACAGGCAAGCCCCATACGATTGTGGAGGACTTCATCCTTCCTGCTGCAACGGATATGGCTGGATCAATGCTAGGGGGAAAAGGCCCAAAAAACTATAGACAATGTCTTCATCAAACAACACTGTTTCACAACGCATCAGTGACATGGCAGGAGATGTTTTGAAACAATTACTGCTTCGCATACAAGCCAGATAATTCTATGCGTTACAGCTGGATGAATCAACAGATGTGGCGGGCCAGGCTCAAGCTCCTGGTTTATGTCCGTTACGTTTATGGGTGGTCAATTAAGACATCCTCTTCTGCAAACCACTGAAAACAAGGACAGCATGAGAGGATATTTTTTAAGTACTGGACAGCTTTGTGACATCAAATGGACTTTGGTGGTCAAGATGTGTTGGTATCTGTACTGATGGAGCAAAAGCCATGACAGGGAGACAGTGGAGTGGTAACGCACGTGCAAGCGGTTGCTCCCTGCGCCACTTGGGTACACTGCATCGTCCACCGAGAGGCTTCAATGGAATGCCTGGCGGCTTGAAAGACGTTTTGGATACTACAATGGTTAACTTTGTTAAAGCAAGGCCCCTGAACTCTCGTGTATTTTCTGCATTATGCAATGATATGGGCAGCGACCATGTAACGCTTTTACAACATACAAAAGTGCGCTGGTTATCAAGGGGCAAAGTATTGACACAATTGTTTTTAATTGAGAGACGAGCTTAAAGTTTTCTTTACTGACCATCATTTCCACTTGTCTGACCGCTTGCATGATGACGAATTTCTCACCTGACTGGCCTATATGGGAGATGTTTTTTCTCGCCTGAATGATCTGAATCTAGGATTACAGGGACTCTCCGCAACTATATTCAATGTGCAGGACAAAATTGAGGCTATGATTAAGAAGTTGGAGCTCTTCTCTGTCTGCATTAACAAGAACAAAACACAGGTCTTTCCATCATTGTATGATCTTTTGTGTGCAAATCAACTCAAGCTTACGGACAATGTCAAATATGATATAGCGAGGCACCTGAGTGAGTTGGGTGCACTATTACGCAGGTACTTTCCCTGAAACGGACGACACAAACAACTGGATTCGTTATCCCTTTCATTCCCTGCCTCCAGTCCACTTACCGATATCTAAACAAGAGAGCCTCATAGAAATTGCAACAAGCGGTTCTGTTAAAATTGTATTTAATCAGAAGCGACTGCAGATTTCTGGATTGGGCTCAGAGTTTCCTGCCTTGGCAAATCGCGCTGTTAAGACACTGATGCCCTTTGCAAACACGTACCTATGTGAGAGTGGATTCTCGGGCCTCACTAGCATGAAAACTAAATACAGGCACAGACTGTGTGTGGAAAATAATTTAAGAGTGAGACTCTCTCCAATACAACCCAACATTGCAGAGTTATGTGCATCCTTTCAAGCACATCCTTCTCATTAACCTGTGGTGAGTTATTCACAATTTTTGATGAACAAGTAAGGTTTTATATGTAAGATGGTTAAATAAAGAGCAAAATGATTGATTATTATTATATTATTATTTGGTCCTATAAGAGCTCTTTGTCACTTCCCACAAGCCGGGTTGTGACAAAAATTCACACTCATTCTTATATCGTAGTGTGTGTGTGGCAGGCTTACAATGATGGCAAAAACATTTGAGAGTGCGCTGACCCTGGTGCTAGGGTTGTGACAAAAATTCACACTCATTCTTATATCGCAGTTGGAGGTTGAATGTTTGAAGGGTTACGGGACTATGAAAAAGTTTGGGAACCCCTGCATTAGACCAACAGTCCCCTCTGTCATCGCAGTGTGAGAGAGAACTGCATCTCTCACCCTGCACACACACCGTCTCTCAGTATAGCTTTATAGAAACCCACACAAAATTACACACAGCATGAGACAGAGGGAAACATGGATAGTAAGGAGCCAAGCAGGGTTATTGAAGAGGGTATGTGAATATTTTCATGTGAACCTCAACCAGCATGAAAGATGTTGCTCTTTGAGTCTTCTCAACAGGGGCTGCTGTGTAATTGTGTGCGTGTGCATGTTTCTCATGGCAATGAGGGGCATGTGGGAGATGTCAGCACTGTGCACTACCACGGTCAATCGATCTGTGTTGGGGAACATGAAAGAGCGAGGGAGTGCATTGGATGTAGGGAAAAACACACAGCCTATGATCCTGTTTTTGATATTTCACCTGCAGGCCTGATCAATATATGTGAAAATCCTGTGTACTGTAGGGGAGGCACAGAGGCAGGCCAGGCAGCACATATTACCCATCTCCTCTTGGGATGCAGGCCCACTTATTACCCATCCCCTCTTGGGATGAAGCCCCACTTATTACCCATCTCCTCTTGGGATGCAGGCCCACTTATTACCCATTCCCTCTTGGGATGAAGCCCCACTTATTACCCATCTCCTCTTGGGATTTATTTTTTCAAATCAAATTTATTTATACAGCCCGTACATCAGCCCGTACATCAGCTGATATCTCAAAGTGCTGTACAGAAACCCAGCCTAAAACCCCAAACAGCAAGCAATGCAGGTGTAGAAGCACGGTGGCTAGGAAAAACTCTCTAGAAAGGCCAAAACCTAGGAAGAAACCTAGAGAGGAACCAGGCTATGTGGGGTGGCCAGTCCTCTTCTGGCTGTGCCGGGTGGAGATTATAACAGAACATGGCCAAGATGTTCAAATGTTCATAAATGACCAGCATGGTCGAATAATAATAAGGCAGAACAGTTGAAACTGGAGCAGCAGCACAGCCAAGTGGACTGGGGACAGCAAGGAGTCATCATGTCAGGTAGTCCTGGGGCATGGTCCTAGGGCTCAGGTCCTCCGAGAGAGAGAAAGAAAGAGAGAAGGAGAGAATTAGAGAACGCACACTTAGATTCACACAGGACACCGAATAGGACAGGAGAAGTACTCCAGATATAACAAACTAACCCTAGCCCCCCGACACATAAACTACTGCAGCATAAATACTGGAGGCTGAGACAGGAGGGGTCAGGAGACACTGTGGCCCCATCCGAGGACATCCCCGGACAGGGCCAAACAGGAAGGATATAACCCCACCCACTTTGCCAAAGCACAGCCCCCACACCACTAGAGGGATATCTTCAACCACCAACATACCATCCTGAGACAAGGCTGAGTATAGCCCACAAAGATCTCCGCCATGGCACAACCCAAGGGGGGGCGCCAACCCAGACAGGATGACCACATCAGTGAATCAACCCACTCAGGTGACGCACCCCTTCCAGGGATGGCATGAGAGAGCCCCAGCAAGCCAGTGACTCAGCCCCTGTAATAGGGTTAGAGGCAGAGAATCCCAGTGGAAAGAGGGGAACCGGCCAGGCAGAGACAGCAAGGGCGGTTCGTTGCTCCAGAGCCTTTCCGTTCACCTTCCCACTCCTGGGCCAGACTACACTCAATCGTATGACCCACTGAAGAGATGAGTCTTCAGTAAAGACTTAAAGGTTGAGACCGAGTTTGCGTCTCTGACATGGGTAGGCAGACCGTTCCATAAAAATGGAGCTCTATAGGAGAAAGCCCTGCCTCCAGCTGTTTGCTTAGAAATTCTAGGGACAATTAGGAGGCCTGCGTCTTGTGACCGTAGCGTACGTGTAGGTATGTACGGCAGGACCAAATCAGAGAGATAGGTAGGAGCAAGCCCATGTAATGCTTTGTAGGTTAGCAGTAAAACCTTGAAATCAGCCCTTGCTTTGACAGGAAGTCAGTGTAGAGAGGCTAGCACTGGAGTAATATGATCCATTTTTTTGGTTCTAGTCAGGATTCTAGCAGCCGTATTTAGCACTAACTGAAGTTTATTTAGTGCTTTATCCGGGTAGCCGGAAAGTAGAGCATTGCAGTAGTCTAACCTAGAAGTGACAAAAGCATGGATGAATTTTTCTGCATCATTTTTGGACAGAAAGTTTCTGATTTTTGCAATGTTACGTAGATGGAAAAAAGCTGTCCTTGAAATGGTCTTGATATGTTCTTCAAAAGAGAGATCAGGGTCCAGATTAATGCTGAGGTCCTTCACAGTTTTATTTGAGACGACTGTACAACCATTAAGATTAATTGTCAGATTCAACAGAAGATCTCTTTGTTTCTTGGGACCTAGAACAAGCATCTCTGTTTTGTCAGAGTTTAAAAGTAGAAAGTTTGCAGCCATCCACTTCCTTATGTCTGAAACACATGCTTCTAGCAAGGGCAATTTTGGGGCTTCACCATGTTTCATTGAAATGTACAGCTGTGTGTCATCCGCATAGCAGTGAAAGTTAACATTACGTTTTCGAATAACATCCCCAAGAGGTAAAATATATAGTGAAAACAATAGTGGTCCTAAAACGGAACCTTGAGGAACACCGAAATGTACAGTTGATTTGTCAGAGGACAAACCATTCACAGAGACAAACTGATATCTTTCCGACAGATAAGATCTAAACCAGGCCAGAACTTGTCCGTGTAGACCAATTTGGGTTTCCAATCTCTCCAAAAGAATGTGGTGATCGATGGTATCAAAAGCAGCACTAAGGTCTAGGAGCACGAGGACAGATGCAGAGCCTCGGTCCGATGCCATTAAAATGTCATTTACCACCTTCACAAGTGCCGTCTCAGTGCTATGATGGGGTCTAAAACCAGACTGAAGCATTTCGTATACATTGTTTGTCTTCAGGAAGGCAGTGAGTTCCTCTTGGGATGCAGGCCCACTTATTACCCATCTCCTCTTGGGATGCAGGCCCACCTATTACCCATCTCCTCTTGGGAGGCAGGCCCACTTATTACCCATCTCCTCTTTGGAGGCAGGCCCACTTATTACCCATCTTCTCTTTGGAGGCAGGCCCACTTATTACCCATCTCCTCTTTGGAGGCAGGCCCACTTATTACCCATCTCCTCTTTGGAGGCAGGCCCACTTATTACCCATCTCCTCTTGGGATGCAGGCCCACTTATTACCCATCTCCTCTTGGGATGCAGGGCCACTTATTGCCCATCTCCTCTTTGGAGGCAGGGCCACTTATTACCCATCTCCTCTTGGGATGCAGGCCCACTTATTACCCATCTCCTCTTAGGATGCAGGCCCACTTATTACCCATCTCCTCTTGGGAGGCAGGGCCACTTATTGCCCATCTCCTCTTTGGAGGCAGGCCCACTTATTACCCATCTCCTCTTTGGAGGCAGGGCCACTTATTACCCATCTCCTCTTTGGAGGCAGGGCCACTTATTACCCATCTCCTCTTGGGATGCAGGCCCACTTAACACACACACTCCCTCACATTCTATACTAGTTCACTCTATCGA
Source organism: Oncorhynchus kisutch (assembly GCF_002021735.2). Lineage (NCBI taxonomy): Eukaryota > Metazoa > Chordata > Actinopteri > Salmoniformes > Salmonidae > Oncorhynchus > Oncorhynchus kisutch. Next base: position 32,501,200 of record NC_034192.2, on the reverse strand, counting down.
CAGTCCACACTCCTCCCTTCTCCCTCTCCTACATTCCTTCCTCTCCCTTCCTCTCTTCATCATTCATTCTTCCTCGCTCTATCGATTCCCACTCCTCTACTCCCTCACACATCCTCGTCATCTCACTATCCTTCTCTCCCCTCATCCCCCTCTCGCATTTCTGTACTTTCTCTCTTCTCCTCTTTAGTGTTTTCTATTTCTTTCTCCATTTCCCACCTCTTACTCCTTCTCCATCTGCCAGTCTGTCTATCTATCGCTCTCTCTCTATCTATCTATCTTTACCCTCCCTCCCCCTCTCTTTCTCCTCATCACTCTCCTTCCCTCCCTTCCTCTCGCGTATCTATCTATCTATCTATCTTTACCCTCTCTCTTTCTCCTCATCACTCTCCTTCCCTCCCTTCCTCTCGCGTATCTATCTATCTCCTCCTCTCTCTCCAGGCCCATTATTCTGTGTGATGGTGATAGTTTCTCTGTTATGGCCGTCTGCATTGAGGACACCCTGATAACCCCTGTGCCCATACAGCCCGCTTAAATCATCTCTGCCTCCCTCCCTTTCTCACACAAGCACACACGCATGCTCGCACACACACACACACACACACACACACAAGCGCACACGAGCGCACAGACACGTTGTAGTTTATAGCTGTGTGCTGACTCTGGAATCAAGGGGAAGAAAAGGACAGTAGAGAGCGTTGTGCTTGTCATAACTCACCCCTAACCTCTCTATGCTATAGGGCTAGCGTCCCACGCTGCGCTGTGGCCATTCTCTACAGTAGCCATTTTCAAACATACAAGGGTTCACTGTTAGGTTTTACTGCTGAACCTGTTTCTCTACTAGAGACATACAGCCGTAATGTGCAGTTATGGCTGCGGTGTAACTACCCCTTTATCACGTCACCGCTACCTGTATACTACAGTGTAACATAGAAGTCCTATCTGTGTTGTAGCCGTGCTTTATAATACTGCCGCCCCACGTGTAGCCAGGCCTTCGTGTCTGAGTAGGTTGTGTCTGGTCCCAGCGCCACCTGTGATGTCACCAGTTGACTGCAGGGCAATGAGCTGCCGCGCCACCCACCTGAATTGCATTTGCCTCTCTTTTAATTTGTTTTCTTCTCCTCTTTTTCACTCCCTCTCTCTTGATTTATTTGTTTTCCTGTAGAAGATGGAAGGGAGAGGGGGAGGGGGGGAGGGAGGGAGGTGTTTACAGTTGGCGGCCACGGCAACAGAAGGTGGATATTTAATCTCACACATGAAAGAGGGATGAAGAGAGGGACGGAGAGAAGGTGAAGAGCGATGGAGCGAGACAAGAAGAGAGAAAACAAGGAGAAAGTGAAGGGGTTGAGGGACAAGAGACTGAGAGGTACGGGAAAAGGAGGCAGAGACAGAAGGGGTAACAGGTTGGATACATGGGGGAGAGAGCTAGAGAGAGAAATAAAAATCACTGTTCAACATCTATTCAGAATGTGACCCCATGCAGTCTTATTGATTCCTCTGACGTATGTCTTTGTCCCCGACTCTCGAGGTAGAGGATGTTTTTGTGGAATCTCTGGTGTCGCAGAATGCAGCAGAGATTATTTCCTTTTTTATGCATGAGAAAAGGCCATTGTGAAGAGTCACAGAAAGCAGACGGCAATCTATTTACTGATAACACTCTCCCTCCCTCGCGCCATCTCTTCCTTGTCCCTCCCTCCCTCCCTCCTCCGCTGGTGCAGCATATTCAACTTGGTTAGACTCACAAGGACTCATAAACACTGAAGTGTTCCTTACAGCAACACGCCAATCTCGCGGAGTTCTGAAAATGATCCATGTGGGTTGTCTGACCCGCCCACTTCGAGCAATTGCTGCATTTCAGCTTTGAGTGACAGCAGTCGCATCCCTGATGATGTGTTCTGCCTCAGGGCTCTACGGAGCCACTCAGATCTTCAGGTGGAATCACACCAGCTGCAGATCATATCACAGGCCCACCTAGGGGGACTGTTTAAACACTTTGAGACTTGAGGTCCCTGTGACATCTGTGGGTCTTTCTGATGTGGTTGCGGGGGGGGTACAAAGAGGGTAGAGTGAGCACTTAGGAGTGCATTTGGCCTGTTTGCTGTGTCTCCTGTCTGTGCGTCTCTGTGGGGTGAGAGCAACCTCACTGTTCTGAGTCACCATTGGAAAAAAAGGACCCGAGGGGCAGGAGAGAGGGAGAGGGAAGAGGGGAGGGAGGGGTGAGAGAGAGAGCGCTCGATCTCTGCATGGGATCAGGTGTGAGTAACAGGGTCTGGGTGTCCTTGAGAAGGGGGACAGGACAGCAAATGAGAGAAGCCCCACAGGTCGATGTGAGGTTGTGAGATGTATTAAATGGAGTGGGAGCCGAGCGGAGAACAAATAGAGAGAGAGAGAGAGAGAGAGGGAGAGAGAGAGGGAGAGGGAGAGAGAGAGAGAGAGAGAGAGAGAAAGCAAGGTGAGAGAGAGGAGAAAGCCCTGTGGCTGCAACCTATAGCACATGGTATTTGCAGACCAGGAGAGATAGATAGATAGGAGGACATATTATATTTGCGGGTGGAGATAGATTATGGTTTGGCTGAGGGGAGATCCTGTCTTACCTTTCTCTCCCCTGGTCTGCCTAAAATGAAGAATGCTTCGGAACCTTATCTATCTGCTCCTGTCGAGAGTGTAGAGCTGGGACGATAAACCGGAAATTATCAACACCAACCGTACCGGCCACTCATCGCTGGCATTTTGCTGATATCATTCATTATGATAAGTAGCCTATACTCGAGAATGTGAAGTTTGAAATGAAATAAGTTTGCTTATATGGGTGATTGTTAATGAGACAATTGATTGCTACAACCATCAAACTAATAGTAGTAGTAGTATTAGTAGCAGCAGTAGTAGTAGAAGAAGAAGAAACATACAGAAACTCAAGTCCTTTTGTTCACCCGACCTAGAATACCTCACAATCAAATGCCCACCATATTACCTCCCAATAGAATTCTCTTCGATCATAGTCACAGCCGTGTATATTCCCCCCCAAGCTGATACCACAACACCTTCTTCAACATTTTTGAGGATAACACAGTGCCAACAAAGCGGCCCGCTCGCAAGGACTGTGAGCTCTCATTCTCCGTGGCAGACGTGAGTAAGACATTTTAAGCGTGTTCACCCTCAAGGCTGCCTGGCCAGACAGCATCCCTAGCCACGTCCTCAGAGCATGCGCAGACCAGCTGGCTGGAGTGTTTACGGACATATTCAATCTCTCTCTATCCCAGTCTGCTGTCCCCACTTGCTTCAAGATGTCCACCATTGTCCACCAAGCAAAGGTAACTGAACTAAATGACTATCACCCCGTGGCACTCACATCTGTCATCTTGTAGTGCTTTGAGAGGCTAGTTAAGGATCATATCGAACATCCTGTTGGGCTGTATAACTGCCTGGTACGGCAACTGCACCGCCCTCAACCTCAGGGCTCTCCAGAGGATAGTAAGGTTTGCCCATCACATCACCGGGGGCACACTGCCTGCCCTCCAGGACACCTACAGCACCTGATGTCACAGGAAGGCCAAAAAGATCATCAAGGACATCAACCACCCGTGCTATTATCCAGAAGGCAATGTCGGTACAGGTGCATCAAAGCTGAGACCGAGAGACTGAAAAACAGCTTATATCTCAAAGCCATCAGACTGTTAAATAGCCATCACTAGCCGGCTTCCACCCGGTTACTCAACCCTGAGCATTAGAAGCTGCTGCCCTAAATACATAGACATGGAATCACAAGTCACTTTAATAATGTTTACACACTGCTTTACTCATCTCATATGTATATACTGTATTCTATTCTACTGTATTTTAGTCAATGCCACTCCGACATTGCTCATCCTAATATTTAGATTTTTCTTAATTCCATTATTTTACTTCTAGATGTGTGTGCTGTTGTGAATTATTAGATACTACTGCACTGTTGGAGCTAGGAACACAAGCATTTCACTACACCTGCAATAACATCTGCTAAATAAATTTGATTTGATTTTTAGTAGTAGTAGTTTAAAGGGTAGTTTTAAAAATGGTGAACGTTAATGTTATAAACTTATCTTTCTATTTATCGTTATCGCATCTATTCAGGCAATTTATCGCAATATGTCCATATGGCCTCGCTCTACGAGAAGCACACACATCCTGTACCGTGTCATTACATTGGAAATAGCACCTCCATCTCCTTTCCCCTCACTCAGGATGGATGTCATCTGTTCACCTCTCCTTCTGATAGCTGGAGTTGTGCAGTTAATGGAATGCCATGGCAATTCTGTAGGTGTCCCCTACAATTATGGAATTTCTTCGATTCTCCTGTGCACGTGTGTGTGTGTGTGTGTGTGTGGGGGGGGGGTATAGGTGTGTAATAGACAGAAATGCTGGTATAATTCTTGCTGTGTGTGTGTGTGTGTGTGTGTGTGTGTGTGTGTGTGTGTGTGTGTGTGTGTGTGTGTGTGTGTGTGTGTGTGTGTGTGTGTGTGTGTGTGTGTGTGTGTGTGTGTGTGCCAGAGCAGATAAGCACAGAGCCTGTGATTTTCCCCCCTGCTCTGTTCTGCCTCCCACACACACTCTCCCACACACACTCTCTGAGAGACTGCTGAGACACTGTCACGCTCCCTGAGAGACTGCTGAGACACTGTCACACTCCCACTGACATGACAACCCCTGTAAAACACAATGACCACGCCTAGGCTGCAGGGTAGAGAGAGAGAGAGAGAGAGAGAGCAATGGGATCTGCGTGGGATCAGATGTGAGTAACAGGGTCTGGGTGTCCATGAGAGGGGGGTCAGTGTAGAATAGTGCCCCATTCCTACCTCCTGGGTTAGAGTTTGGCCACCGAGTCCCTGAATAGCCTGGCTGTACACAGACACTGTCATAGAATGTGATTTCATGGCCTAGATGTCTTTGTGGCTACCTGGCACTCCACAGAGGAACTCCGTCCCAGACAAAGCCTTCACACAGAGCAATCTTTACTGTTCCATGCTTCAAGAGCCTGGAAGATGGAAGGCATATGTGCGTGCGTGTGGGAGGTATCCAGCTGGAACGCAGCAGATGGAGGAGATACATAAGAGTAGAGTCGATAAAGCTGACACACACCTAAACAACAGACACCTACACCTACACACACACACACACACACACACACACACACACACACACACACATTGGCACAGTCTCACACACAGAACTAGAGGCACACACACACACTTTATTCAGAGATGATTGCTTGGGGCAAAGCCTTAGATTATCTATATGTTTCCATTGAAAACAGTTTTCAAAACACTGGCTGAACAATTTACTGCCAGCCGCTGTGGAAGTGCTCTCATTCCACCAAGACACGTTTCCTGTTTCACTGAATCCCATAAGCCATACACCCTTAGTGGATGTTGTGTCGACGTGTGTGCCCATCCCAATTCATAGCTGAACAGACTCTCCTTTTGACTAGTACATCATGTAATGTCTTATCACCAGTTATACTACAGTATTGTTGAATACTCGTTTCTGATTGGATAGAAGGGCATTCTAGAATGGGCATTAAAACCAGATAACAGGACAATTGGAAAAGATATCGGGACACCTTGCAATCAGGATGCAATATGTGCCTATACATGCAGACCGTACTTGCTACAAAGTGACGGAACCTTTAACCAACAACCACACAAACAGAAATTGGAAACCTTGTAAACACAGGAAAAACGTTGTCAGCTAGCTAGCTAGCCTATTTGCAGACTCGCTAGCAACACAAACTGTTTGATATGCAGTGTGATCTCCTCGCAATGACGAGAAAGCTAGCTTTTCTAGCTATGCCAGGCACAATCGAGCGTCATCAGCTCGTTATGGATGTATCCAAATGAATGTCAATAGAAAACAGCTTAAACAAACCCCAATGCAGCTGCCTTGCTGTTATTCTGGCTGCAGAGGTTGTGAATGTGTTAGCTGTAGCTATTTGGCTAGCTAACATGCAAGGGATGAGAACCGTGCCAGCGAGCATGGCAATGGAATATACTGTATATAACGAACAACTGGGTGGTGCTCTCGATTGTGCATCTGTAAAAGTTTGTGAGTGTTTTTGGTGACAAGCCGAATTTCTTCAGCCTCCTGAGATTGAAAAGGCGCTGCTGTGCCTTCTTCACCACACTGTCTGTGTGGGTGGACCATTTCAGTTTGTCCGTGATGTGTACGCCGAGGAACTTAACTTTCCACCCTCTCCACTACTGTCCCATGAATGTGGATAGTGGTCTGATCCCTCTGCTGTTTCCTGAAGTCCACAATCATCTCCTTTCTTTTGTTGACGTTGAGTGTGAGGTTATTTTCCTGACACCACACTCCGAAGGCCCTCACCTCCTCCCTGTAGGCCGTCTCGTCGTTGTTGGTAATAAAACCTACCACTGTAGTGTCGTTTGCAAACCTGATGATTGAGTTGGAGGCGTGCATGGCCACACAGTCGTTGGTGAACAGGGAGTACAGGAGAGGGCTGAGAACGCACCCTTGTGGGGCCCCAGTGTTGAGGATCAGCGGGGTGGAGATGTTGTTACCTACCCTCACCACCTGGGAGCGGCCCGTCAGGAAGTCCAGGACCCAGTTGCACAGGGCAAGGTCGAGACCCAGGGTCTCGAGCTTGATGACGAGTTTGGAGGGTACTATGGTGTTAAATGCTAAGCTGTAATCGATGAACAACATTCTTACATAGGTATTCCTCTTGTCCAGATGAGTTGGGGCAGTGTGATTGCGATTGCGTCGTCTGTGGACCTATTGGGGCGGTAAGCAAATTGGAGTGGGTCTAGGGTGTCAGGTAGGGTGGAGGGGATATGGTCCTTGACTAGTCTCTCAAAGCACTTCATGATGACAGAAGTGAGTGCTACGGGGCGGTAGTCATTTCACTCAGTTACCTTAGCTTTCTTGGGAACAGGAACAATGGTGGCTCTCTTAAAGCATGTGGGAACAGTAGACTGGGATAAGGATTGATTGAATATGTCCTTAAACACACCAGCCAGCTGGTCTGCTCCTGCTCTGAGGATGCGGCCGGTGATGCCGTCTGGGCCTGCAGCCTTGCGAGGGTTAAAACGTTTAAATGTTTTACTCACGTTGGCTGCAGTGAAGGAGAGCCCACAGGTTTTGGTAGCGGGCCATGTCAGTGGCACTGTATTGTCCTCAAAGCGAGCAAAGAAGTTGTTTAGTCTGTCTGGGAGCAAGACATCGTGGTCCGCGACAGGGCTGGCTTCTCTTTTGTAGTCCATGATTGACTGTGGACCTTGCCACATACCTCTCGTGTCTAAGCCATTGAATTGCGACTCCACTTTGTCTCTATACTGACGCTTAGCTTGTTTGATTGCCTGACCGGAAACATGACGGAATACAAACAGTGTTGCTATTCCCTCTAGATATAGAACTAATGAAACAAACGACTGGGTCGTGTCTCTAGATATATAACTAATGAAACAAACGACTGGGTCACGACTCTAGATATACAACTAATGAAATTAATGACTGGGTCTCTAGATATAGACCTAATGAAACAAACGACTGGGTCACGTCTCTAGATATACAACTAATGAAATTAACGACTGGGTCTCTAGATATAGACCTAATGAAACGAACGACTGGGTCGCGTCTCTAGATATACAACTAATGAAATTAACGACTGGGTCTCTAGATATAGACCTAATGAAACAAACGACTGAGTCTCTAGATATACAACTAATGAAATTAACGACTGGGTCTCTAGATATAGACCTAATGAAACGAAAGACTGGGACGCGTCTCTAGATATACAACTAATGAAATTAACGACTGGGTCTCTAGATATAGACCTAATGAAACAAACGACTGAGTCTCTAGATATACAACTAATGAAATTAACGACTGGGTCTCTAGATATAGACCTAATGAAACAAACGACTGAGTCTCTAGATATACAACTAATGAAATTAACGACTGGGTCTCTAGATATAGACCTAATGAAACAAACGACTGATTCTCTAGATATAGACCTAATGAAACAAACGACTGAGTCTCTAGATATAGACCTAATGAAACAAACGACTGGGTCTCGTCTCTAGATATATAGAACTAATGAAACGAACGACTGGGTCACGTCTCTAGATATATAACTAATGAAACAAACGACTGGGTCTCTAGATATAGACCTAATAAAACAAACGACTGGGTCTCTAGATATATAACTAATGAAACGAACGACTGGGTCAGGTCTCTAGATAAATATAACTAATGAAACGAACGACTGGGTCATGTCTCTAGATAAATATAACTAATGAAACGAACGACTGGGTCACGTCTCTAGATATATAACTAATGAAACAAACGACTGGGTCTCTAGATATAGACCTAATGAAACAAACGACTGGGTCTCTAGATATATAACTAATGAAACAAACAACTGGGTCTCTAGATATAGACCTAATGAAACAAATGACTGGGTCTCTAGATATAGACCTAATGAAACAAACGACTGGGTCTCTAGATATAGACCTAATGAAACGAACGACTGGGTCGCGTCTCTAGATATACAACTAATGAAACAAACGACTGGGTCTCTAGATATAGACCTAATGAAACAAACGACTGGGTCTCTAGATATAGACCTAATAAAACAAACGACTGGGTCTCTAGATATAGACCTAATGAAACGAACGACTGGGTCGCGTCTCTAGATATACAACTAATGAAACAAACGACTGGGTCTCTAGATATAGACCTAATGAAACAAACGACTGGGTCTCTAGATATAGACCTAATGAAACAAACGACTGGGTCTCTAGATATAGACCTAATGAAACGAACGACTGGGTCGCGTCTCTAGATATACAACTAATGAAACAAACGACTGGGTCTCTAGATATAGACCTAATGAAACAAACGACTGGGTCTCTAGATATAGACCTAATGAAACAAACGACTGGGTCTCTAGATATAGACCTAATGAAACGAACGACTAATGAAACGAACAACTAATGAAACAAACGACTGGGTCTCTAGATATAGACCTAATAAAACAAACGACTGAGTCTCTAGATATAGACCTAATGAAACGAACGACTGGGTCGCGACTCTAGATATATATAACTAATGAAACGAACGATATATATATAGATATATATCTAATGAAACAAACGACTGGGTCGCGTCTCTAGATATACAACTAATGAAACAAACGACTGAGTCTCTAGATATAGACCTAATGAAACAAACGACTGAGTCTCTAGATATAGACCTAATGAAACAAACGACTGAGTCTCTAGATATAGACCTAATGAAACAAACGGCTGGGTCACGTCTCTTTAAATACATATAACTAATGAAACGAACGACTGGGTCGCGACTCTAGATATATATAACTAATGAAACGAACGATATATATATAGATATATAACTAATGAAACAAACGACTGGGTCTGTAGATATAGACCTAATGAAACAAACAACTGGGTCTCGTCTCTAGATAAATATAACTAATGAAACGAACGACTGGGTCTCTAGATATAGACCTAATGAAACAAACGACTGGGTCTCTAGATATAGACCTAATGAAACAAACAACTTGGTCTCGTCTCTAGATAAATATAACTAATGAAACAAACGACTGGGTCTCTAGATATAGACCTAATGAAACAAACAACTGGGTCTCGTCTCTAGATATATAACTAATGAAACAAACGACTGGGTCTCTAGATATAGACCTAATGAAACAAACAACTGGGTCTCTAGATATAGACCTAATGAAACAAACAACTGGGTCTCGTCTCTAGATAAATATAACTAATGAAACGAACGACTGGGTCTCTAGATATAGACCTAATGAAACAAACGACTGGGTCTCTAGATATAGACCTAATTAAACAAACAACTGGGTCTCTAGATATAGACCTAATGAAACAAACGACTGGGTCTCTAGATATAGACCTAATGAAACGAACGACTGGGTCGCGTCTCTAGATATACAACTAATGAAACAAACGACTGGGTCACGGTCTCTAGATATAGACCTAATGAAACAAACGACTGGGTCTCTAGATATAGACCTAATGAAACGAACGACTGGGTCGCGACTCTAGATATATATAACTAATGAAACGAACGATATATATATAGATATATAACTAATGAAACAAACGACTGGGTCTGTAGATATAGACCTAATGAAACAAACAACTGGGTCTCTAGATATAGACCTAATGAAACAAACAACTGGGTCTCTAGATATAGACCTAATGAAACAAACAACTGGGTCTCTAGATATAGACCTAATGAAACAAACGACTGAGTCTCTAGATATAGACCTAATGAAACAAACGACTGAGTCTCTAGATATAGACCTAATGAAACAAACGGCTGGGTCACGTCTCTTTAAATACATATAACTAATGAAACGAACGACTGGGTCGCGACTCTAGATATATATAACTAATGAAACGAACGATATATATATAGATATATAACTAATGAAACAAACGACTGGGTCTGTAGATATAGACCTAATGAAACAAACAACTGGGTCTCGTCTCTAGATAAATATAACTAATGAAACGAACGACTGGGTCTCTAGATATAGACCTAATGAAACAAACGACTGGGTCTCTAGATATAGACCTAATGAAACAAACAACTTGGTCTCGTCTCTAGATAAATATAACTAATGAAACAAACGACTGGGTCTCTAGATATAGACCTAATGAAACAAACAACTGGGTCTCGTCTCTAGATATATAACTAATGAAACAAACGACTGGGTCTCTAGATATAGACCTAATGAAACAAACAACTGGGTCTCTAGATATAGACCTAATGAAACAAACAACTGGGTCTCGTCTCTAGATAAATATAACTAATGAAACGAACGACTGGGTCTCTAGATATAGACCTAATGAAACAAACGACTGGGTCTCTAGATATAGACCTAATTAAACAAACAACTGGGTCTCTAGATATAGACCTAATGAAACAAACGACTGGGTCTCTAGATATAGACCTAATGAAACGAACGACTGGGTCGCGTCTCTAGATATACAACTAATGAAACAAACGACTGAGTCTCTAGATATAGACCTAATGAAACAAACGACTGGGTCACGTCTCTAGATATACAACTAATGAAACAAACGACTGGGTCACGTCTCTAGATATAGACCTAATGAAACAAACGACTGGGTCTCTAGATATAGACCTAATGAAACGAACGACTGGGTCGCGACTCTAGATATATATAACTAATGAAACGAACGATATATATATAGATATATAACTAATGAAACAAACGACTGGGTCTGTAGATATAGACCTAATGAAACAAACAACTGGGTCTCTAGATATAGACCTAATGAAACAAACAACTGGGTCTCTAGATATAGACCTAATGAAACAAACAACTGGGTCTCTAGATATAGACCTAATGAAACAAACAACTGGGTCTCGTCTCTAGATAAATATAACTAATGAAACAAACGACTGGGTCTCTAGATATAGACCTAATGAAACAAACGACTGGGTCTCTAGATATAGACCTAATGAAACAAACAACTGGGTCTCGTCTCTAGATAAATATAACTAATGAAACAAACGACTGGGTCTCTAGATATAGACCTAATGAAACAAACGACTGGGTCTCTAGATATAGACCTAATGAAACAAACAACTGGGTCTCGTCTCTAGATAAATATAACTAATGAAACAAACGACTGGGTCCCTAGATATAGACCTAATGAAACAAACAACTGGGTCTCGTCTCTAGATAAATATAACTAATGAAACGAACGACTGGGTCTCTAGATATAGACCTAATGAAACAAACGACTGGGTCACGTCTCTAGATAAATATAACTAATGAAACGAACGACTGGGTACGTCTCTAGATAAATATAACTAATGAAACGAACGACTGGGTCGCGACTCTAGATATATATAACTAATTAAACAAACGACTGGGTCGTGTCTCTAGATAAATATAACTAATGAAACGAACAACTGGGTCTCTAGATATAGACGTAATGAAACGAACGACTGGGTCACGTCTCTAGATAAATATAACTAATGAAACAAACGTCTGGGTCGTGTCTCTAGATAAATATAACTAATGAAACGAACGACTGGGTCGCGTCTTTAGTATGGTATATAGTAACTGTGGTATAAGCGGGATAAACACCTCCATTCTGTACATTACCTTGGATAAATTAACTCTGCAATGGGACTCAACTCCGCCTTCGCCCTGCTGCATCGTCCATTATTTCTAAGGCAATGCACAGAATGTCTACGTCTACCAAATCAAATCAAATTTATTTCTAAAGCCCTTCTTACATCAGCTGATATCTCAAAGTGCTGTACATAAACCCAGCCTAAAACCCCAAACAGCAAGCAATGCAAGTGTGGAAGCACGGTGGCTAGGAAAAACTCCCTAGAAAGGCCAGAACCTAGGAAGAAGTGAGTCTATCCCTTGTTTGTCCCTGTCTTGAGCTAAGCTCCGTATGTGTCAGGTGATGTGTCTGTCTGTTTAGATGTAGCCAGGCAAAAGAGGCCTGGCTTGAGAAGGCTACCGGAATGTTCATGGTTTTCAGCATTCTGGAATGTTCTCCATCTGACTTTTTGACATGCCAAGGATGATGGCTTTTGATTGGCTTGCTCAGTATGAGGTGAGGAATTTAACCAAATTTTATTATGAAACTGTCAATTAGTTCTCATCCTAGAAGCCATGTCAATCATGCTGACACAGACACACACACGCAGGCGGGCGCGCGCACACGCATGCACGCACAAGCACACAGATCCTGACGGAAAGTGAGTCAGTTGTTGCTAATTGGCTGGGAGACCTTGTCAGTGGCCAGGCTGCGGATGTGAGAGTGGTTTTCCACAGCAGTCAAATAGACAGCTCTGTATTGACCGTGTCAGATAGGATGGGAGAGGAAACAAGGGTTTGAAATCACAGATCTGAGGTAGTATTTACAATTAGTTAACAGCTCTATGTCACTGGTGGCAGTGCTGGGTCGGATGTTATTGTCTCACCTGGGTACACCTGTTATGTAGCTGGTCAGGTGGAGCTCTGACAGAATGAATGTGTAACCATCCATCACTCTGACAGGAGGAATGTGTAACCATCCATCACTCTGACAGAATGAATGTGTAACCATCCTTCACTCTGACAGAATGAATGTGTAACCATCCTTCACTCTGACAGGATGAATGTGTAACCATCCATTACTCTGACAGAATTAATGTGTAACCGTCCTTCACTCTGGCAGAATGAATGTGTAACCATCCTTCACTCTGACAGAATTAATGTGTAACCATCCTTCACAATGCCACGATCAATGTGTAACCATCCTTCACTCTGACAGAATTAATGTGTAACCATCCTTCACAATGCCACGATCAATGTGTAACCATCCTTCACTCTGGCAAAATGAATGTGTAACCTTCCAACACTCTGGCAGAATGAATGTGTAACCATCCATCACTCTGGCAGAATGAATGTGTAACCATCCTTCACTCTGGCAGAATGCATGTGTAACCATCCTTCACTCTGACAGGATGAATGTGTAACCATCCATCACTCTGACAGAATGAATGTGTAACCGTCCTTCACTCTGGCAGAATGAATGTGTAACCATCCTTCACTCTGACAGAATGAATGTGTAACCATCCTTCACAATGACAGGATCAATGTGTAACCATCCTTCACTCTGGCAGAATGAATGTGTAACCTTCCAACACTCTGGCAGAATGAATGTGTAACCATCCATCACTCTGGCAGAATGAATGTGTAACCATCCTTCACTCTGGCAGAATGAATGTGTAACCATCCTTCACTCTGACAGAATGAATGTGTAACCTTCCATCACTCTGGCAGAATGAATGTGTAACCATCCATCACTCTGGCAGAATGAATGTGTAACCATCCTTCACTCTGGCAGAATGCATGTGTAACCATCCTTCACTCTGACAGGATGAATGTGTAACCATCCATCACTCTGACAGGATGAATGTGTAACCATCCTTTACTCTTGACAGGATGAATGTGTAACCATCCTTCACTCTGACAGAATGAATGTGTAACCATCCTTCACAATGACAGGATGAATGCGTAACCATCCTTCGCTCTGGCAGAATGAATGCATAACCTTCCATCACTCTGGCAGAATGAATGTGTAACCATCCTTCAGTCTGACAGGATGAATGTGTAACCATCCATCACTCTGACAGGATGAATGTGTAACCATCCTTCACTCTTGACAGGATGAATGTGTAACCATCCTTTACTCTAAGAGGATGAATGTGTAACCATCATTCACTCTGGCAGAATGAATGTGTCACCATCCATCACTCTGACAGGATGAATGTGTAACCATCCTTCACTCTGACAGGATGAATGTGTAACCATCATTCACTCTGGCAGAATGAATGTGTCACCATCCATCACTCTGACAGGATGAATGTGTAACCATCCTTCACTCTTGACAGGATGAATGTGTAACCATCCTTCACTCTGACAGGATGAATGTGTAACCATCCTTCACTTTTGCAGAATGAATGTCTAACCATCCACCACTCTGGCAGAATGAATGTGTAACCATCCTTCACTCTGGCAGAATGAATGTGTAACCATCCTTCACTCTGACAGAATGAATGTGTAACCATCCTTCACTCTGACAGGATGAATGTGTAACTATCCTTCACTCTGACAGGATGAATGTGTAACCCTCCTTCACTCTGGCAGAATGAATGTGTAACCATCCTTCACTCTGACAGAATGAATGTGTAACCATCCTTCACAATGACAGGATCAATGTGTAACCATCCTTCACTCTGGCAGAATGAATGTGTAACCTTCCAACACTCTGGCAGAATGAATGTGTAACCATCCATCACTCTGGCAGAATGAATGTGTAACCATCCTTCACTCTGGCAGAATGAATGTGTAACCATCCTTCACTCTGACAGAATGAATGTGTAACCTTCCATCACTCTGGCAGAATGAATGTGTAACCATCCATCACTCTGGCAGAATGAATGTGTAACCATCCTTCACTCTGGCAGAATGCATGTGTAACCATCCTTCACTCTGACAGGATGAATGTGTAACCATCCATCACTCTGACAGGATGAATGTGTAACCATCCTTTACTCTTGACAGGATGAATGTGTAACCATCCTTCACTCTGACAGAATGAATGTGTAACCATCCTTCACAATGACAGGATGAATGCGTAACCATCCTTCGCTCTGGCAGAATGAATGCATAACCTTCCATCACTCTGGCAGAATGAATGTGTAACCATCCTTCAGTCTGACAGGATGAATGTGTAACCATCCATCACTCTGACAGGATGAATGTGTAACCATCCTTCACTCTTGACAGGATGAATGTGTAACCATCCTTTACTCTAAGAGGATGAATGTGTAACCATCATTCACTCTGGCAGAATGAATGTGTCACCATCCATCACTCTGACAGGATGAATGTGTAACCATCCTTCACTCTGACAGGATGAATGTGTAACCATCATTCACTCTGGCAGAATGAATGTGTCACCATCCATCACTCTGACAGGATGAATGTGTAACCATCCTTCACTCTTGACAGGATGAATGTGTAACCATCCTTCACTCTGACAGGATGAATGTGTAACCATCCTTCACTTTTGCAGAATGAATGTCTAACCATCCACCACTCTGGCAGAATGAATGTGTAACCATCCTTCACTTTTGCAGAATGAATGTGTAACCATCCTTCACTCTGGCAGAATGAATGTGTAACCATCCTTCACTCTGACAGAATGAATGTGTAACCATCCTTCACTCTGACAGGATGAATGTGTAACTATCCTTCACTCTGACAGGATGAATGTGTAACCCTCCTTCACTCTGGCAGAATGAATGTGTAACCATCCTTCACTCTGGCAGAATGAATGTGTAACCATCCACCACTCTGGCAGAATGAATGTGTAACCATCATCATCACACACACTATCTCTCTCTCTCTCACCCTCTCACTCGATCACTCACCCACTCTCACACTCACCTACCAGCTTGTGTTCCTATAGCAACAGAAAGGGAAATATAACTCAGCTGCTTCTGTGCAGTCTGATGGTCCTCTGTGTGGTCAAGGAGAAGCCAACCAGGAAAATAAAAAAATTGTTGAGCCAACATTGTGCTGACGTTATTTCCCCCAACCTTATCAAACAGTCATGTTGCATCGATGTGGCTTTAAAATAAAGTATGTTTTATTAAAATGATTTCCCTGCTTCCCTGCTAACCCTGGTGTGTGTCTCTGTCTCTGTGTGTTCAGTCTGCAGTGATGGGGACCTGCATAGCCTAGCATCCAGACTGAAGGACTGGTTTGGAGTTCTCCACCTCGATGCCAACCGAGACCTCAAAACCTCTGCCAACTCTGATTCAGCGGCAGGACGTGAGTCACACCATTATCTGTGTGTGTATTATTTTGTTGTTTTGAAATGGCACTGCCATTTGAAATTCCATTGCTCTTTTCAATTCTCGTGAGGACTGTAGAGGATGAGGACAGTGCTCCTCTGTGCTCAACTAAAGTCAGCATGTCTCTACACTCAAATTTCAACAAACTCACCCTCAGTCTCCAAGCACTTTACTCAAGTTTCACACTGAAAAGGCCTCAGACAAGCACCCCCTCCAATACAAACATGAGACACTACGAGGCACCACAACACACACTCACTCACATACACATACAAACGTTTTCCAACACCCCTAACCCTCCACACTCACACGCTTCTCCCCCCCCCCCACACACACATGCACACACACACCACCCGCTAACATCCCTCTCTCCCTTCCCCAAGGTTTTGACACCAGTATCCTGCCCATCTGTAAGGACTCTCTGGGTTGGATGTTCAACAAGCTGGACATGAACTATGACCTCCTGCTGGACCAATCAGAGCTCAGTGCCATCTACCTGGATAAGTATGAGCTGTGTATGAAGCCCCTGTTCAACTCCTGCGACTCCTTCAAGGACGGGAAACTGTCCAACAACGAGTGGTGCTACTGCTTCCAGAAACCTGACGGTGAGAGAGATGGAGGGGAGGATGGAGCTAGGGATAGAGAAGGGAGGAAGTGTTTTAGAGAGTAAAGGTGAAGACGGACAACAACAAAAAAGAAAGAGAGTGGTGTTTGTTGGTGATTGAAAAACGAATGTTTGCACATTTGAACCTGGCGTGTGTGTGTGTGTGTGTGTGTGTGTGTGTGTGTGTGTGTGTGTGTGTGTGTGTGTGTGTGTGTGTGTGTGTGTGTGTGTGTGTGTGTGTGTGTGTTTTCTGCTCCAGGTCTGCCCTGCCAGAATGAGATGAACAGGATTCAGACTCAGGGTCGACGGAAGAGTCTCATAGGTCAGTTTGCTGGAGTGACAGCTGTCAATCAATTGTTGTTCATGGGCTGTTGGTCATTGTGCACCGTATATTTAAATTCCGATACATATTTAGGCACAATACATTACCCAGCTGAGACAAACAATAGCACGCACAGACACAAACACCCCCGCTCCTAACTCCTTCAAACCCTCAGCCAAGTGGTCATCAATAATCATGCATAATAATGTTATAACTCACGAAAAAACACAGTTTGACAAATGGCCTTTGACTGGCTCACATGAATGAAAAAGGAGGGTAATGGGTTTTTGTGTGTGTGTGTGTGTGTGTGTGTGAACTGTGATGTGCACGTGCACGTGTGTTATTGAAAGTGACTGGTCCCTTTTAAAGCAGGATGTATAGCTTGTTGTCTCATCTTAGGCACTAGTAATTGGTTGTTTGCCTCTGCCTATGCACACACAATAACCTACAAAACCATGGCAATGAGCACATTGAGTTTTAGTACATTTTGATTTTAGTACAGTGTCGTGTCTTTACTATCATTAAATTGAAGACTTATAGTTTTTATCAAAGATTCTCTGTAATTAGTATTACGCGATCAACTGGAAAAATATTCAGATTACAAAGTTATCATTTCCTAAAATAACTTTTCTGATATTTTAACTGATCAATTAGTCTTCAAATTAATGAATTATTTACTTTACCTCACGTTAGTCTCATTCCAAACGTCGTAAATTGTTGGTTATCTGCACAAACCCAGTCTTCACTATGAGTCATTTATTTATTACTAACTAAGTAATTCACAGAAATGCATAAACAAACAGTAAATATGGTTACAAGAAATGATAGAAGAATGTGCCCTAGTGGGCTAAACCGGCATGGCGGCTTGTTAGACAAAAGGGGAAGTGGGGGTCGACTAAGAACTCACTACAGAGTGATAATTATAACAATTGAAATGCTAATCCTTTGCACATGAATGCTCACTCATTCGGGAACAATTGCAATCAATATATATATTTATGCTCAGTGTGTCGTCTTGATCGCTGGTGAAAAGTTTGTTTCTGTTGGATAGTTTCGTCCTCTCTCTCTCTCTCTCTCTCTCTCTCTCTCTCTCTCTCTCTCTCTCTCTGTCTTGGTTAGAGGGGATAGTTCAGAGTGACATTAATTCATTTGTTATTGAATGAATGTTTCGGCGGTTGTCGTTCTTCACGTTCAATGATACCGAATTCCTAGCTGCAGACTAGTAATTAATATCAAAGACTTGTTATTATTCTGTCGACATCGATAGTCTACGTGGTATGGTTAAA
This sequence comes from Oncorhynchus kisutch, assembly GCF_002021735.2. Taxonomy (NCBI): domain Eukaryota; kingdom Metazoa; phylum Chordata; class Actinopteri; order Salmoniformes; family Salmonidae; genus Oncorhynchus; species Oncorhynchus kisutch. The sequence goes on along the minus strand of NC_034192.2, from coordinate 32,482,536 downwards.
AGATTCAGCAATGGTCTACAACCTTTGTCCTCTCCTAATGAAGAAAAACATGGCCTGGTGATAATTTCTCAAAGTTGAGTTTTATTCAGAATTGCAGAAAAGGGGCTGTCCCAGGATGCCTGACCCTAACTGGGCTCAGGGGCAGTCCTCTGATTTAGTTCAAATAAAGGGAAATGTATTTTCCTTCATTAAACAATCCAAAATCATATTACACAATTTTACAAACAGTATAATACTCACTCATTCATCTTATACAACAATTAGATGTAAACCTCATATCTGAGGCTATTATATAAACAGCGCTATGGTAATGTGGCCACACCGTCTCCCATGAGCTTCCCCAAGTTGTAACAATCGGACCAGTTCGTAGCTGGATTCTTCACCGATCTTTTATACTTTCTCCAGAACATGAAATTTGTTCGTACCTCAAGTTCTGTGAGGTGGAAGAAATTCCTTTGTTCTCTACGAAAATTTACTCTCTCTATACTGTGTGTCCATGAGGAGATCCTCAGGAATTTACGACGTCTCTCTGACCACAGCAGCCTAGGAGGAAAGGGGGAGGCAGGGAGAGGGGGATGGGGCTTGCTATACCCAAAGAGGGCAACGTCATGACAACAGGATTGTTTAGAAATGTATTTTTTATCCATCTCATCTCTGCCAATCCAGTAGCGTAGCCAGACGCTTGTTGGTAGGTGGGCCGAAATTGAAGCTCTCAAATCATAATTGAATTATCAATAAAAACATAGGCTACCTTACTCTTACTACTGCACTACTCGATCGCACACAAAACGTTTAACACCTGATTTTGTAGACCAAGCAGTCATTTATTAACAATGTAAATCATGGCTTTTGTATTTCACAAGGGACTCACAGCCTACTGTTGTGTCTTTGCTTTGCCGGATTAAGTGATATGACATGCTAGTCTATAAAATAATTTCTCTGTAATTAATATTACCTGATTGAACTAATCATGTAAATGTAATTAACTAGAAGGTTGGGGCACCACGAAAGAATGTTTATAGAGCTGTTATCTTCCAAATAAACTCTGGAAATCTTTTACATCAATAGTGGTCAATTCTTAATCAGTCTCAATCAGTCTCATCTGAAGTCGTAGAATTCTTGGTTATCTTCACGATCCCTGGCTAACAAGTTGAATCAGCAATACAATTGAATTATTAATTATTTATTTACTAAATACCGAAACAATCCCACAGAATTACACATACACAGGATGGGTCATACATTGATTACTAATTATGTCATAAAAGAAAACGTCCCTAGCGGATGGAACAGATATAATGGCTGGTTACACAAAGAAAGGGGACTGGGTTTTGAATGAAAGCGCTGGAAGACTGAGGAACAAAGGAACTTGGTCTCTGATCGGACCTTGTAAAGCTATGCTATCATAAATACAGAATCTTATGCATTCTAAATAACCGCCCATTTGGAAAAGGAAAATGCAAGGAATATTTACTCTGAGCTGTGCTTCAATAGGTTGGTCGTAGATGGAAGGCCATGTTGCCCAACAGAGATCTTCCTGTCCTCTGAAGAATGTCTGGTAGAAAAGATGTGTTGTAGTAAAGGCGTGTGTTTGGTAGAAGAGATACGTTGTCCGTCCTTTTCTTGGCCCACGTTTACAGCTGCTGCTGCTCACTCAACAGCTAGGAGGTATCACTTCTTTAGTGTATAAGAGTTCAAATTTCATACCAAGTAGCCATACTTTAAGCTCACACTGAAGTTGGCTTAGTTCTGTAGTTTCATCTTTTCACAAATAGTTTCATATTTAAACATTTAGATTGCACAACAAATCTATGTGCATCTGATAACTAGAATGTGTAGACTTTCCAAGATACAGTTTATGTCATCCAATTATCAGTAATAATGTCTCAGATGACAACTGATCTGATATCCTATTCTTTAAGTACCAACGCATATTTTCAACTGGTTGGATTTCTGAAATATGGTTCTGGTCCCCACCCCTTTAATGTTTTCAGACTCTCTATGTTAACAAAGGGCTTTCCAAGAGTCACTCTGTATAGTAGAGAGGGGGGGAAGTATTTATGGGGGTCATAAACCTCACCAACAGGCCAACGTCATGACACTACACAACACAAACAGAATAAACCATAGGCTTTAGCCTAGAAACACATATTGTATTTTTTTCTTGAACATTTATTTCATTAGGCAAGTCAGTTAAGAACAAGTTCTTATTTACAATGACAGCCTAGGAACAGTGGGTTTAACTTTCTAGTTCAGGGGCAGAACATCAGATTTGTACCTTGTCAGCTCTTGGATTCAATCTCGCAACCTTTCAGTTACAGGCCCAATGCTCTTAACCACGAGGCTACCTGCCGCCCCAGTTCACAATTGGCTCGGCATCGTCTGTTCTACTGGATCCCGCCCGGGATATCGGCGGAACTAATTGCAGTGCACACATATGCCTATATACTGAACAAAAACACAACTGCAATAAGTAAAGTGTTGGTCCTATGTTTCATAAACTGAAATAAAATATCCCTGAAATGTTACATGCACACAAAAAGTTGATTTATCTCACATTTGTGGCACAAATTTGTTTATAGCATTTCTCATTTTCCAAGATAATCCATCCACCTGACAGGTGTGGCATATCAAGAAGATGATTAAACAGCATGGTCATTACACAGGTGCACCTTGTGCTGGGGAAAATAAAAGGCCACTCTAAAATGTGCAGTTTTGTCAGACAACACAGTGCCACAGATGTCTCAAGTTTTGAGGGAGCGTTCAATTGGCATGCTGACTGAAGGAATGTCCACCAGAGCTGTTGCCAGAGAATTGAATGTTCATTTCTCTAGCATAAGCCTCCTCCAACGTCGTTTTAGAGAATTTGGCAGTACATCCAACCGGCCTCACAACCGCAGACCACATGTAACCATGCCAGCCCAGGACCTCTACATCTGGTTTCTTCCCCTGCGGGATCGTCTGTGTGATCGAGCAGTTTGCTGATGTCAACGTTGTGAATAGAGTGCCCATGGTGGCAGTGGGGTTATGGTATGGGCAGGCATAAGCTACGGACAACGTACACAATATAATTTTATTGATGGCAATTTGAATGCACAGAGATACCGTGACGAGGCTCATTTTTGCACCATTCACCCGCTGCCATCACCTCATGTTTCAGCATGATAATGCAAGGCCACATGTCTTAAGGATGTATACACAATTCCTTGAAGCTGAAAATGTCCCAGTTCTTCCCTGGCCTGCATGTCACCCATTGAGCATGTTTGGGATGCTCTGGATCGACGTGTACGACAGTGTGTTCCAGCTCCCGCCAATATCCAGCAACTTCACACAGCCATTGAAGAGGAGTGGGACAACAGTCCACAATCAACAGCCTGATCAACTCTTTGCGAAGGACATGTGTCGCGCAGTATGAGGCCAATGGTGGTCACACCAGATGCACCTACCTTTTTTGTTTACTGATCTGTGACCAACAGACGCATATCTGTATTCCCAGTCAGTGAAATCCATAGATTAGGGCCTAATGAATTTATTTGAATATACTGATTTCCTTATATGAACTGTAACTCAGTAAAATCTTTGAAATGTTGCGTTTATATTTTTGTTCAGTGTAGATGTAGACACGATTTAAATTGAGAATAGTCTGTGTGACAATATTATTAATAGCTTATATTCGTTGTCAAATTATGGATGAAGAGACTGATGAACAGCATGTGTATTTGAGGCAGGGTACAGAACCAATTTTTAAAATGTTATGTATGCGACTTTTTCCAAATCTTTATACAAAGTTCCATGCAGTATTTTTGTTTCATTATTGTTTTATTAGACAGGCCATCCAATAGACGAGTATCAGGTTTATAATAAACATACAGTTGCCAAGCTATTCTCAAAAATGAGCACATGGGCATTGTTTTAAAATATACCTTTTTTTTTAATCACGGTTTCACAGGCACGATCAAATTAGCAAAAAAGATATGTTCTATTTAATGATGTTGTATTCCATTGTCTTATAGGTGTGACTGTGATTCAAGCACTGGATTATGAGCTGTCTTGTTAAATAGACAGTGTCGTGGTGCATATAGCCATAGAAGCACAGTGACTTATGCCTCAATGCTTAATAAATCCATAATAAATCCATTTAATACACCATCACAAAGAAATTGATAATTTTGTTTAGGCAGGTCTTAAATTAAACATGTTTTAAAAAGCCATATATATATAGCTGTGAGTAGCAATGAACGGGGTTCATGGGATGACAGAAAAGACAAAATATCAATTGTATAACAAAGCAAGCTGTCTATCATGTAGTAACTACCTTCCTTCATGTGCAATCAGTTACATCATTACCATGTTTATCTCTCAACACCACAAGGTCGAGGCAAGATATGTTTATTCTAGTGCTGTAGATTGGCTCTTTGAATGCAGGTAATCATTCTCAAAGTCATTATTGAGATTATTGTATTACATTATTGTATTGAGATGATATGCCAATTAATGGGGTCAATTTGACTAATGTTAAGATTGGGAAATATTTCCGGTGTTTGTTTTTTTCACAAGGTTTCACGTTGTTCATCTGCATAATTTAAATCTAACTTTCATTTACCCGAGACAAAGTCCACCTGATCAAAAAGCTATTGCTCTAGTATCCTATGGTGCCACCGGTGCCAATGACATCTATAGTGCCACCAACTGGTCTGGTGCAGCCATCTGAGCTAGCACTGTTCCAACGACCGCAGCGAGGCCCAGCCATATGCCGAGGCCAATCAGATCAGATTTCTTTGCATTATATTAGGCCTACACGCCTAACACCAAACAAAGGTCATGTAAATGATAACAGTAGGCGACAATGTACAGCACGATGAAGCAGTGCCATATACAGGCAAGTGGAAGAAAAAGGAATAATGAACATCGGCCTACGGGTTGTGGTCAGACTCACAGCACAAGGTGACGGAGTTTAGTGTTGAACGTTGAAATGATATCATCATAATCTGAGGACTCGGTCAGTTCTCGTTCAAAGGATGAAGGTGACAAGTTGTTCAGGCGGCCTGTGAGCCTGGATAGTTGACAGTGTAGGATAGACGTTTTACAGCGCAGCCAGTGATAGGCAGAGTGGTGAAGGCTCTAAGAAGCCTGTTCATGTTCGGAAACGTCTTCGGGACAAATGTCGAGCGCCTCGATGAGAGATGGATAGGGCTAACCCTCATGTACCTTCCGTTTAAGCTGTTGTACAAAAACAGTTACACAGAAATACCGTCATGGGTACTGGGTGGCTGTCATTTGACCAAATTAGTCTGATTGGTGCAGGCCTTCTTCATTATCCCGTATGAAATCGACTGTTGAGTTCCATAAGTTGTATATTCAATATCTTGTTCCATAATGCCTGTAAATCAAATTGCTCTTGATGGGGGCTGCTTTCCCCACTGTAGATGTAACATGCGAGTCCACAAACGTTGCTGGAAGTAATTTTTTTCGGAAACTGGTAACATCCTGGGTGTGGATATAACGGATAAAACAACACGTCACGGCACAACGCAGACTGTGGAGAGACACGCACACACACGCACAAACACGCATACTACACACACACACACACACACACACACACACACACACACACACACACACACTGTAATGTTGTGGTATTGTGGATTTTATATGGGTCCCGCTTTAAATTACGTTCAGCTCATAAAAGCTTCATAAAGCCTTCCTAATGCCTTCATAAGCACCACAGAAATGTGTTACAAAGTTTCTATAACCTGATGTCATGAGTTGTACAGGGTTCATAAATGTGGCATAACTGTGTGACATAACCCACTAGATTGAATATGAAGGTGACATGTTGAATCTAGAAGGTGACATGTTGGGTTGACATGAAGGTGACATGACGGTCTGGTGGACCAACACATTAACCTTGGCCTGGTCAGGGTCAGGTTTAAAATCACATTTTAAGAAGATCAATTGTGGAAATAGGCCGGGTTTAGCCATAAGTATGACTTTTTTACTGTGTTAACCCTCCTGTTGTGTTCGTTTCATGTTAATTAATTCTGTGCTCCCAATGACCGCCCCATTATAGCTGATTATAAATCCATAATACTACATATATTATCGCCTAATGTTGTGTTAGATCTTTTTATCAACTTAAGTTATTGTCAACATTACCAAGTTTTGAACTTCTATTTGTGATTAATGGCCTGTAGGTCTCATTGACCTGAGCTCATACAACTCGTTTTTTTTGTAAGAAAAGCATAATATATGGATTATTTTGACTATAACAAATACTCAGATGAAACATATTGTGCTATTTATCACAGACTACTTTGTGTCAAAGTTTAACAAGGACTCTCTCCTCCTCACCAGTGTCATGATCAAGGATATAATCAAGAGCCTCACATACAGTATACAATTTAGTCATTGTGCTGCCACAGAATGAACTGTGAAGAAGGCCTCAAAAAGCTTTATATACCAGAGCTGCGAGAAAAGTTCTATATATTATTGAAAACAATGTTGCGATTGTTTGTGAGAATGCAAACAGGTGTGGTTCCTGTGGGGGAAAGATTATATTGGGGAAAGGTTCCCATGAGGGTTGCCATGGAAGCCAAGAAGGTGTGTGTGTGTGTGTGTGTGTGTGTGTGTGTGTGTGTGTGTGTGTGTGTGTGTGCGTGTGCGTGTGCGTGTGTGTGTGTGTGTGTGTGTGTGTGTGTGTGTGTGTGTGTGTGTGTGCTCAAACATACATGTATGTAGGGGTCTGGGAGAGGAAGTGTGTCCATCTGATGAATGGGCATGTGCCTGAACTACATTTTGTACACTAGTTGTAGTCTCACCCATGACCCATAACACAACAGATGTACAAAAGTTAAATAACACACCCAAAATGTAATGAAAGTCATCTAAATGTATTTTGTGTGTTCAGATGCCCTGTGTGGACAAAGTCATGGAACCTTATGACAATCAGATTAAATGAACTACATTTTTCAGAGAGAACTTAGACCGGAACATAGCAGGAGGGTTAACTAGTGATGATGACAAATACTTTACAAATACTGCATGTTGGTTCCAATCTTAAAAGTAACAACAAAGAAATTGAGCAGGTATGTTAGGAAATGTCTTTGTCCCACCATCTGGATGAGGGCATTTATGTATGTGCTGCACTAGAAACTCTAAATGGGGAGATGAGAAACTCCATTTGATTCATATTATTATATTCCTCTTTCATTTACAAATCTCATGACTTGATTATGAGACGTGGCTGTATCTAGGGGATTTTTATTTAGCTGAGCCTGTTAGCTAGCTACATTTTGGCTATCTAGCAATGGCTGTGTAGTCACCGAAATGATTTGAAAGAATGACTGAGGTAGCGACAGTATGTAATCTAACTCAACACAACTACTACAAACTAATTTAAATTACCATAAATGTTAACTTGTTTTTCGCTTTCCGGTGGCACCACAATTGGGCATTTGATTTGCAAACTCATCACATTAACTGCATCTTGTCACCAACACTAAAAAAAGTACTTCCGGGTCACAGAATTTCAGAAATTTCCAAAATAAAAGTCCTCCACATAATAGTATAAAAGTATCAACAACATGTATTTATTAATTATATGAAAAATAATTGTCTAAACATTAACAATGATTCATATTTGTTCAAATTTAAGTGACATTTGCATTAAATTGGGTTTTTAAATGCCCCCAGTGCGAATCACTATGTGTAATACATATTGGCTTATAGAACAAAAACTATTATGGGTGCCGCAATAAAATTACTGTAGTGAGTTCTCAGTAAGGTCTGTAGAATATAAATGTTGTGGTCTTTTACTTATGTGCGATTACTGTGCTACAGTAAACCCTCAAACCAAACAACAGTGAATTAACCTGCTTGGGATAGGGGGCATCATTTTCACGTTTGGATGAAAAGCGTGCCCAGAGTAAACTGCCTGCTACTCAGTCCCAGTTGCTAATATATGCATATTATTAGTATATTTGGATAGAAAACACTCTGATGTTTCTAAAACGGTTTGAATGATGTCTGTGAGTATAACAGAACTCATATGGCAGGTGAAAACCTGCTTGAGTTCCATTGCATTTCTGAAGACAAAGGAATTCTCCGGTTGGAACATTATTGAAGATTTATGTTAAAAACATCCTAAAGATTGATTCTATACTTCGTTTGACATGTTTCTATGGACTGTAACGGAACCTTTTGACTTTTTGTCTGCTCGTGCGTCATGAATTTGGATTACTGGGCTGAACGCGTTAACAACAAGGAGGTATTTGGACATAAAGATGAACTTTATCGAACAAATCAAACATTTATTGTGGATTCCTGGGAGTGCATTCTGATGAAGATCATCAAAGGTAATTTAATTTTTATAATGCTATTTCTGACTTCTGTTGACTCCAACATGGTGGATATCTGTTTGGCTGTCTGGCTTGATTTGTCGTCTGAGCGCCGTACTCAGATTATTGCATGGTATGCTTTTTCCGTAAAGTTTTTTTGAAATCTGACACAGCGGTTGCATTAAGGAGAAGTATATCTTTAATTCTGTGAATAACACTTGTATCTTTTATCAATGTTTATTATGAGTATTTCTGTAAATTGATGTGGCTCTCTGCAAAATCACAGGATGTTTTGGAAGCAAAACATTACTGAATGACTCCTCTCTTTGGCTGGAAAAATGTCTGTGTGTTTTTGTGACTTGGCTCTGAGCTAACATAATCATATGTTGTGCTTTCGCTGTAAGGGATTTTTGAAATCGGACACGATGGGTAGATTAACACAACGTTTATCTTTCATTTGGTAAATTGCACATGTTAATGTGTGTCACGCCCTGACCTTAGAGAGCTGTTTTATTTCTCTATTGGGTTAGGTCAGGGTGTGATTTTGGTCCGATCCTTTCGACGAACGTGACAGAAGATCCCACCAAAATAGGACCAAGCAGCATGTACAGGAGGAGTGGACTTGGGAGGAGATCGTGGATGGAAAAGGACCCTGGACGCAGGCCGGGGAGTATCGCCATACTAAGGAGGAGATAGAGGCAGCGAAAGCGGAACGGCGACATTACGTGGAGTTATACAAACGAGGCAAGCACGGTGGGGGGTGGGTGCACACGGGGAGATTGGCAGAGTCAGGGTTCAGACCTGAGCCAACTCCCCGTGCTGCTTACCGTGGGGAGCGTGTGACCGGTCGGGCACCGTGTTATGCAGTGATGCGCACCATGTCTCCAGTGTGCAGTCACAGCCCGGTGCGTTATATTCCAGCTCCCGGCATTGGCTGGGCTAGAATGGGCATCCAGCCAGGACGGATGGTGCCGGCTCAGCGCTCTTGGCCTCCAGTACGCCTCCTCGGATCAGGATATCCTGCGCCGGCTCTGCGCACTGTATCGCCGGTGTGTCTGCACAGCCCAGTGCGTCCTGTGCCAGCGCCCCGCACTTATTGAGCTAAAGTGAGCATCCAGCCAGGACGCTCCAGTGCGCCTCCACAGTCTAGTACGTCCTATGCCTCCTTCCCGCACTCGCCCTGAGGTGCGTGTCATCAGCCCAGTGCCACCTGTACCGGTCCCACGCATCAGGCCTCCAGTGCGCATCCAAAGTCCAAAGCTTCCGGTGACATTTCTCAGTCCAGAGCTTCCGGCGACAGTTCCCAGTCCAGAGCTTCCGGCGACAGTTCCCAGTCCAGAGCTTTCCCGGCAACAGTTCCCAGTTCAGAGCTTTCCCGGCGACGTTCCCAGTCCAGAGCTTCCGGTGATGTTTCACAGTCCGAAACCTCCGAAGACAGACGGTCCACAGTCCGGAACCTCCAAAGACGGTCCACAGTCCGGAAGCTCTAACTACGGTCCACAGTCCGGAACCTCCAAAGACGGTCCACAGTTCGGAACCTCCAAAGACGGTCCACAGTCCGGAACCTCTAACTACGGTCCACAGTCCGGAACCTCCAGCGACGGTCCCCAGTCCGGAGACTCCAACGACGGTCCCAAGTCCGGAGCCTCCAGTGATGGTCCCCAGTCCAGAGCCTCCAGCGACGAGCTGCAGTCTGGGGCCTCCAGCGACGAGCTGCAGTCCAGAGCCTCCAGCGGTGGTTCCAGTTCTGAGCCTCCGGCGATGATCCATAGTCCGGTTCCTCCGGCAACGATCCACAGTCCGGTTCCACAGAAGCGGAGGGATCAGTGTAGGGAGCGGGGACTACGCCCCGAACCGGAGCCGCCACCGAAGGTAGATGCCCACCCGAACCCTCCCCTATAGGTTCATGTTTGCGGCCGGGAGTCCGCACCTTCGGGGAGGGGGGGGGGGGGGGGTACTATCACACCCTAACCTTAGAGAGACGTTTTATTTCCCTATTTGGTTAGGTCAGAGTGTGTTTTGGGGTGGGCACTCTATGTTATGTATTTCTATGTTGGCCTGATATGGTTCCCAATTAGAGACAGCTGTTTATCGTTGTCTCTGATTGGGGATCATATTTAGGCAGCCCTTTTTCCCACTTTCTGGTGTGGAATCTTGTCTATGTATAGTTGCCTTAGTGCACATCAGTAGCTTCACGTTTCGTTTGGTTGTTTGTTGTTTTGATGTAAAATTATTCGATTAAAATGATCTAGTCACGCTGCGCCTTGGTCCGATCCTTACGATGAACGTGACAATGTGTGAAAGTTACATATTTCAAAAAAATATTTTTGAATTTAGTGCGCTGCCATTTCAGCGAAATGTTGTCGAGGGGTGCTGCTAGCGGAACCCCTAGCCGTAAGAAGTTTTAAAGGGCAAGTACACACAAAGATCTAAGTCAACCCCTGATGTGGTTAAATTGTTGCATTGTTGTGAACACAGAACATGAAATGTTGTTGTTTTTCTATTTAAAAAAAAGTGTTACATAAATGGGGGAAATCCGAAACCTGGAAAAAAAAAACAGAATGGAATTTGGATGGGTTTTTAAAGGGATTTTAAAAAGCCTCACCAATGCATTTTGGGGGAAGTTGAGGTCAGGTCCAATATTGACTATGCACCAAAGAGGGAAAGCAGTTGGGTCATTCTAGAAATGTTTTAATGATACAATATATAACATTTAGCAGATGCTTTTATCCAAAGCGACTTAGTCATGCGTGAATACATTTTTATGGGTGGTCCCGGGAATCGACCCAATATCCTGGCATTGTAATGCTCTACCAAGATGCATGACAGGGTTAGAAATGCTTTGTGAAGCCTCAATTTAAAGACATATAAGGCCTTTATCAAGCAGTGCTTATGCCACCCTTTATAAAGCAAAGGTTTATGTCATATTTGACATAGTGGGTTATGCCACATTTGACATTAGTTGTTATGTCACACATTTATGCTACATTTATGAACCCTTTATAAAGCATGACATATGGTTATAGATGATTTGTAACACATTAATGTAGTCTTTATGAAGGCTTTATGAAGCCTTTATAAGCTGCATGTCATTTAAAGCGGAACCTAAATGGGGTCATAATAGCATAATAATGTCTTTGGCTTTGTGTTTGGCTGTGATGTAATTGTTTTAACCCTGTTTGGACCCAAGGAAGAGTAGATGCCAGGCGAGCCTAGTAAATATAAAAAATTAAATATAAATTAATGTGGCAAATGCACCAAAATTATTTTCTGTCTCTTGTTTGATTTTTGATTTTTTTTACAGTGATTTATTCGGCCATTGTACTTGTTTTTGTTAGCCAAGTTGGCTCGTGAGTTTTAGCTCGCTAGCTAAGCCTAGCCTACACAGTGATAACTACTGTTTACTGCACATGGTATCAGTGTGGAATGACACATGCCAGAACCTGTCCATTATTTTCTAATTGCATGTTTTGGCCAGTGCTTGGACTGAAATAGGTCACGGTACTCATTGTGGATGCTGTTACTGTTTATATTTATGTGCAGGAACTCTACAATACTTTTGAGCTAATATTCTATAGGAAGTGCAGGGACTCAAGCTGAATAAAATTTCAGGTGCCGGTAAGCAGTTCCCGTGAGCTACTGCCCAAATCAAGTACTGTGTTTAGGTAATAAAAAATATATATATATCTAAGAATATCCTGTTTGGAACACTGACAAGTAGAGAATAATAATACAAAATAACTCAACCTGATTTGGTGGGCCTGGGCCAACCAGGCCCATTCATGCATACGCCTCTCTTTATCTCTGACACAGTCTCTCTCTCTCTCTCTCCCTCACTACACACTCTCCCTCCCTCCCTTCCTTTCTCTCTCTAGGGGCCTACATTCCACGCTGTTCTGAGGAGGGTTACTTTAAGTCAACCCAGTGTCATGGCAGTACTGGACAGTGTTGGTGTGTGGACAAATACGGCAACGAGATCGCCGGCTCCAGAAAACAGGGCAACCCCACCTGTGGTAAAGCCCTTCAGTCCACACACACACACACACACACACACACACACACACACACACACACACACACACACACACACACACACACACACACACACACACACACACACACACACACACACACACACACACACATAAAACACATACACACACACACACAACAACACACACACACAACAACACACACACACAACAACACACACAACACACATACACATACACACACACAACCAACACACAATCATGTACACAAGCACATATAACCATTATTCGTACTCTATGTACCAGAGCTGGCTTCAAATACTATTTTGAATCATTCCAAATACGTAATATGTGTTTGATTGAGCTTGCCTGCACCAAAACTGAAGATCTCGCCGAACTGGCACTCCAGGCAGGCTAGAGCAAATGCTCAAAGTATTCAAAAGATTTCACATAGTATGTGAACCCAACATAACTTTTCCAACACTTTTCCACACACACACACACACACACACACACACACACACACACACACACACACACACACACACACACACACACACACACACACACACACACACACACACACACACACACACACACACACACACACCTCCAGCATTCTCTTTACAATGTGTCCCATCTGTCTCTATGAGTGTGCTCTGTGATACAGGTGTTGCTGTGCGTGTGTTATCTAGGCCTGTGTAATCTGGGGTGCTGGAGGCACCAAGCTCGCTGAGTCTTTCTTTAAAGATACCACTGAAGCATGCGGGGAATCTCAATGACAAGGTCTCTGTTCTGTTATAGACTTTTTACGGCGCAAATGTGTCTCCCCCGAAAAAAATACTCCCCAGGCCTTTTAGAGGAACAGACGATGACTTTGTCATGTTGCTGTTGTTTGTGTTGGGCATTTGCATGTACTCCTATCTCTGAAGCGTAGTTCCATTTTACAAGGAGACTAATCTGCTGTGACAATTGCCAGACTGAACGTTGGTGTGGTAAACCCTGCTGCTAATAGAAGCTGTGTAATCACCCAGACAGACCTGAGAACAGCCTGTGAAGTCTTATCTATCTATAGCTGAATGCCTCTGGCTACCTCTGATTCGCTGCTCATGTATTTGGGATTCAACAGTGTTCCTTTGAAAGGTTTCATGCTTTGAGATGGTGAGCTGGGATAAAGTAGAGCTCAGGCTCACACGGACCACTGGAGGAAGAGGACGTTATTTACACTCATCGTGCATTGTGCTGTCGGAATAGTGCGTCTCGATTAAAGGAAGCTGTATGTGGATTGGTTTGTTTGTCTGCTTGTTTGTCTGTCGGTCTGTCTGTCAGTCTGGCTGTAGGTCTAGCTGCCGGTCTGTCTGCCTTTCTCAGCCGTATGTTGTCTCTCTTTCTCTGTCTTTCAGTTTCTGACTCTCTGCCTGCCTACCTGTCTCTCTTTGTTACCCATCTGTCTGTCTCAATATCTAACCTGTCTATCTCCCTGTCTCCGTGTAGAGGAGGATCAAGAGACCTCGGGAGATTTTGGCAGCGGGGGTGGCGTCCTTCTCCTTGACGACCAGGAGGAGGAGCCACCTCGGAGTGGGAGGAGCCGGCAGAAGCAGAGGCGGGGCCGGATCCATCCCAGAGGGGCCATCGAGGATGACGAGGACGAGGAAGATGACAAAGATGACGAGATTGGCTATGTCTGGTAGCTCTGCCCCCACCTGCTCTCCCATCAACCAACCAGGGACTCCCGTTAACTCTGCACAGACCTGAAGCCATTCCAGCGTCTCCTTCGTCCCACCCCCTGCCCCTCAGCATCAGTCCATGTCCAACTGACTTTTCCTTCCTCTTGTTCATAACTTCATTGAAGCTTACTCTTCGTTAATCCCGTCCTACTCAACCTTCATATAATGTGTCCACCTTCTTCTCTCCTTCAGATAATGGAGACCTATTCAATTCAAACAAAGACTCTTTTCTTGTGTTACCCTCTGCTTCAACTGTCCCCAAACCCTTCCATTTTTGACTGACACCGATTGCTATAGCCTCGTTCTCTCTCTCTCTTGCTCTCTCATCTCCCCTTTCTCTCTCTTTATCTGCCTGTGTTTCTGGGAGTTTCGTGTCTGTCTGAGGCCATAGACACATTGATGTAAATACCTTCACAACAGGAAGGCGAGATTCTACAGTATGTTCCGTTCCCTGGCCCTTCTGTCAGAGGCTGTTCTCCTGTTTGTGTTCCACTCGCGTCCTCCCTCCTCATGTTATAGAATACCATATTCTCGGGTTCCAGAATACTCTATAGGCTCTTTGCTTGAGAATATTGTTCTGGCTGTTATTGAATGTTCCAGGGTGTCCTAGAATCAGCAAGAATGATTGTGTTTTTTTGCATGTTCCCCTACTACGCCCCTGCTGAAGACATGTTTGGGTAGCCAGATATGTAACCCAGAGTATACACATTTAGTTTGGTTTATTTGGTGACAATGCCCACATTCGCTGCTGCAGCGCTCTGTTCTGTTGCAGTCTTATTGCCGTGCAAACCTCCTCTAATGGAGCTTTTAGAAGTTTAAAACGACATTGTGAGCCACTAACTGAATAGCAACCTCTATCTTCAGCTTGAAAGTTCAAAACATACATATTGTTTTTCCATTCATTTGATTATTATTATTTACTTATTTTAAACAGTTTTGTACTTTGGTTCAGGTGGAGACGAGCACTTTGTCTGTGGAATTTCAGATCAGAGAAATCCTACAAGGTAACCAGACCTTTTTCAGACCTCCACAAACCAGCCTGCAGCTTTTGAGACGGACACAAATATATTTTTCTTTCATTTTAACGGTTTGCTTAGATTTTTTAGATTTTTATTAAAAGCAGCAGGAGTTTAAAAATAATGTTTAATAATAGTTTTGTGTGTCGTAGAGTTTGATTTCTGTAGCCAGTGGTTTGTATTGGTGACATAAGAAGTGAAATATTCTAGCTATAGTATAGCTTCTATTTTAAATGAGTTCCTGCTTTATTTCAGAATATTTCGGGTTGCAGTCAAGTGAGGTCAGTTATCGTAATGTATCTACCCCACGAACCCAGATGAGATAGGCGTAACCCATAAGACGGGCTTATGAACAGTTATAAGCGTTACACTGGTACAGTATAAGCACACACACACAATGCTTAGTGACATTTCACTTTGATAATGACAGGCCTTCGATGGTTGGACGCATATATTCACAGGTCTGAACCGGGCACTATATGCTTCATTGGGCTTGTGATGCAGCGTAATGATACACTGCTTTTGCGTGCTTCGGCCAGTGGGAAGCGATCTTGAACAGATTTTTTATTCACGTGTGAGAGTCTGTTGTGATTGACACTTTGGTCCATATAGCACAAACAACAGCTCTACAGAATAGATGGCTGAGCTCTTCTACTCTTCAGCAACACTGATGTTTTCCAAGTGTAGTTCCAGGCAGGCACAGAGCTAATTAGAAAACAGTCTGTCATGACCAAAACCTGCTTGCTCACTTTACAAATCTCACGCTCTCGCTCTCTTTCTCTGCTACCTCTCTCACAGCCTTTTACTCCCCCCTCCCTCTCTCTCTCGCTCTCACACATCTTTACTTTCTTTCTGTCACTCGCTTATTTTCCCTCTTTCTCTCGCTCCCTCTCCCCTCTCTCTCACTATCTCTCTCTGTGCTCTGTTTTTCACGCTGGTGGAATGCATGAGTGAGTTTTACAGCCGTGGCGCTCCTCTCGCTCCTCTCATTCATCTAATTTCCCTTATTTTGTTTTTATAGTTCGGAGTCGACACCCGTAGAGTCAGCCTTTCATCTCAGTCTTCTCCCAGAGGAGCCTGGGAAATCTGGGGACAGGAAGAGGAACACAGGGGATGAAAGTGATGCTTTTGGGTTCGGGGCTTTTTTTTTCTCCTTCCCTCAAATCTCTCTCCCTTTCTCGAATCCCCATCCTCCATTTTTGGTCTCTGTCCTTATTGCGCTCCCTTTTCTCCCTTCTTCAGTCCACTCTTTATCCCTTTCTCTCATGCCCACACTCATATACAGTATATCTGTGTATTTACTAAAAACTGATGGGTGATTTCTCCCTCTGTCCATTAATCAATCGGTTGGTCCTTTCAGATCACAACATTAACTCATCTAGTCACAACTGATCACTGCATCACAGTGACCTCTGACCCTGATATTGATTGGTTGTTTGTTTATCACGTCAACAGCATGCATGATGACCCTTTTGTGTTTTGTCCCTGTGCATCTTCAACCCTGACGTCTCTGTGTGTATATCAGCCAGAGAGACAATAAACCTCCCGCTAACACAACACACACACACACACACACACAGCCTGTAACATACTTGTAACGCGTGTGTATTAAGTCATCTCTTGCTGTAGCAGTGTAAGGCCTCTTCTTTTGATTCTGCAATCAACCTGCCCTTGACCTTTGCCCTCTCATGATGTCATAACTGACCCTTGCCCTGTCCTGATGCCACTGCTGTCCCTCGCTTGCCTGGCCTGCTTGTGTACATAGCTGAGTAACCCTCCCTCTGTTTGGCCCAAGTCACTCAAACGTCTACAGAAGCGGAATTACATGCAATCCCAAGATCCTTTGCTGTTGCTGAAATGTCCTCAGATACACACACGCACATACACTCCCCTACGTATTTATTTGGACAGTGAAGCAAATTTTTTTAATTTGGCTCAATACTCGCTATTTGTATTTGACATCAAATGTTTTATATGTGGCGACAGTACAAAATGTCAGCTTTTATTTTAGGCTATTTTCATCCACATCTATTTTACTGTTTAGAAATGGAAGTATGCTATGTATATAGTCGTCGTCCCCCCCCCCCCATTTGAAAATGTCATAAGTATTTGGACAAATTCACTTATAGTGTATGACATTTAGTCAAAACTGTTGTATTTGGTCCCATGTTCCTAGCACTCAAGCTTGTGACACCCCAGGTTTGTAGTATGCATTTGGTTGTGTTTCGTGTTATGTTGTGCCCAATAGAAATGAATGGTAGATAATGTATTGTGTCATTTTGGAGTCACTTTTATTGTAAATAAGAAGAGAATATGTTTCTAAACACTTCTACATTAACGTGGATGCTACCGTGATGACGTATAATCATGAATGATTAGGGAGAAAGTTACATAGGCGTAAATATCATACCCCCCCCCCCTCCAAAAAATGCTAACGTCCCCTGTTATTAGTAACGGAGGATAGCATGTGTTTGGGGGTATAATATTTGTGCCTCTCAAGCTTTCACTCTCATCATTATTCCCGTTGAATTTGTCCAAATACTTATGACACTTTCAAATGGGGGACTATATACATATAGTGCGTTCGTTATTAAACAGTGAAACTGATATGTATGAAAATACAGTCAAATAAAACATGTCATTCTGTAATGTCGCCGCATATAACACAATAAATATGTAGGGGAGTGTACACACACACACACACACGATACAGTTTTACGATGCTAGTTCAAACACACACATAAATGGCCATGTTTGCAAAAGTCTTCTTTGTTAACTCTATATATTTTTTACTTTGTAAAGAGAAAAAATGACTCATGTTAAAGGGTAATATATTGCCGTGTGAAGGCTCTGTGGCTTTGTCCAGTTGCAGACTGAGGTGTGTAAATCGATTGTCCTTAATGTAGCTAGACTCCAGAAGCTCTTTCCATAGAAGCATAGTGCAGTGAGTTTTAGAGTGTCTTATTTTCCCCCTTCTGAAGTTATAATGGAATGTTGATGTTATGGGCTGAAAATACCTTTATTTTATTGTAACAGTTCCACAATGTTTGTCTGAATAAATTTAAGTCTGTCCTGTCCTGTACCTTCTCTTTGTGTGCGTCTTATTTAAATGGTGTCATTTGTGCTGGACGCACAAACATACAGTGCCTTCAGAAATTCACACCCCTTGACTTTTACCACATTTTGTTGTGTTACCGTCTGAATTTAAAATAGATTAAATTGAGATTTTGTGTCACTGGTCTACACACAATACCCCATAATATCAAAGTGGAATTATGTTTTTAGATATTTTTACTAACTAATTAAAAATGAAAAGCTGTAGGAATTTGCTTAACAAGTCACATAATAATTGCATGGACTCATTCTGTGTGCAATAAAACATGATTTTTGAATGACTACATTATCTCTGTACCCCCCCACACATACAATTGTCTGTAATATCCCTCAGTCGAGCAGTGAATTTCAAACACAGATTCAACCACAAAGACCAGAGAGGTTTTCCAATGCCTTGCAAAGAAGGACACCTATTGGTAGATGGGTAAAAAGAAAACATGCAGAGACTGAATATCCCTTTGAACATGGTGATTAATTACACTTCGGATGGTGTATTAATACACTGAGTCACACAAAGATACAGGAGTCCTTCCTAACTCAGTTGCCAGAGAGGAAGGAAACCGCTCAGGGATTTCAACATGAAGCCAATGGTGACTTTAAAACAGTTACAAAGTTTAATGGATGTTATAAGAGAAAACTGACAGATGGATCAACAACATTGTAGTTAATCTTCAATACTAATCTCAATGACAGAGTGAAAAGAAGGAAGCCGCTACAGAATATGCTTCCTGTTTGCAATAAGGCACTAAAGTAAAACTGTAAAAAATGTGGCAAAGAAATTAGATGTATGTTCTGAATACAAAGCACGATTTTGGTGCAAACAATAAAATAAACAGAATAGAGCTAAGCACAGGCAAAATCCTAGAGGAAAACCTGGTTCAGTCTGCTTTCCAATAGACCCTGGGAGAGAAATTCACCTTTCAGCAGGACAATAACCTAAAACACAAGGCCAAATATACACAGTAGTTGCTTACCACATTGAATGTTTCCGAGTGACCTAGTTACATTTTTGACTTGTATTGGCTTAAAAATCTATGGCATGACTTTGCTGTCTCGCAATGATCCAACATCCAGCTTGACAGAGCTTGAATAATTCAAAAATTAATAAATGTGCAAACATTGTACAATCCAGGTGTGCAAAAGAGACTTACCCAGAAAGACTCACAGCTGTAATCTCTGCCAAAGGTTTCTGTATTTCATTTTCAACAAATGTGGCAAACATTTCTAAAAACATGATTCACTTTGTCATTATGGCGTATTGTGTGTAGATGGTTGGGTAAGGAATCCATTGTGAATTCAGGCTGTAACACAACATTTGGAATAAGTCCAGGGGTATGAATACATTCTGAAGGCGCTGTAAACACACACACACACACACGTACACACAGACATTCCTGCAGACATACCCAATCACAGCTGCATCGTCAAAATGAGTGTGCGTGTAGGCATGCATATGACACGTACTCACTGGTTAGATTGTAAACTCTCCTTCCAGACCCATATCAAACATCTCCAATCCAAAGTTAAATCTAGAATTGGCTTCCTATTTCGCAACAAAGCATCCTTCACTCATGCTGCCAAACATACCCTTGTAAAACTGACCATCCTACCAATCCTCGACTTTGGCGATGTCATTTACAAAATAGCCTCCAATACCCTACTCAACAAATTGGATGCAGTCTATCACAGTGCAATCCGTTTTATCACCAAAGCCCCATATACTACCCACCATTGCGACCTGTACGCTCTTGTTGGCTGGCCCTCGCTTCATACTCGTCACCAAACCCACTGGCTCCATGTCATCTACAAGACCCTGCTAGGTAAAGTCCCCCCTTATCTCAGCTCGCTGGTCACCATAGCATCTCCCACCTGTAGCACACGCTCCAGCAGGTATATCTCTCTAGTCACCCCCAAAACCAATTCTTTCTTTGGCCGCCTCTCCTTCCAGTTCTCTGCTGCCAATGACTGGAACGAACTACAAAAATCTCTGAAACTGGAAACACTTATCTCCCTCACTAGCTTTAAGCACCAACTGTCAGAGCAGCTCACAGATTACTGCACCTGTACATAGCCCACCTATAATTTAGCCCAAACAACTACCTCTTTCCAACTGTATTTAATTTTTATTTATTTATTTATTTTGCTCCTTTGCACCCCATTATTTTTTATTTCTACTTTGCACATTCTTCCATTGCAAAACTACCATTCCAGTATTTTACTTGCTATATTGTATTTACTTTGCCATCATGGCCTTTTTTTGCCTTTACCTCCCTTCTCACCTCATTTGCTCACATTGTATATAGACTTGTTTATACTGCATTATTGACTGTATGTTTGTTTTTACTCCATGTGTAACTCTGTGTCGTTTTATCTGTCGAACTGCTTTGCTTTATCTTGGCCAGGTCGCAATTGTAAATGAGAACTTGTTCTCAACTTGCCTACCTGGTTAAATAAAGGTAAAATAAATAAATAAAAACTCACTCAGTCCCTCACTCACCCGCTCACGCATACATGAGCCTCACATTTATGCCTATAACAAGTCCTATAGAGGTTTCGGAGTTGTGTTATTGCATTCTACATAGCTTATTCTTCCTCCAAAGGCAAATGGACTATATTGATGTGTCCCAGTGCCATCAGTCAAAGTTAACTCCCCTCATCAGACATGCCTTTGTCTTCATCTAACACGCTATATTAAATCTATTGATTTGATAATGTTCTTTTTGTACTCAATGTGATTCATGCAGCTGGAGGGAAATCAATTTCTCAGTCTCTTTCCCTCTCCATCTTGCTCCATCTCTTCTGTCCTCTACTTCCTATCATTCTATCTCTCTGAGTCTGTTATGATTGTGGCTTTGTCATAGTGATTTCTGACTTGGTTCGGGCTGTGATCTGTGGCTGATGGTGTGGATTGATATAGCTATGGATAGACACTACACATTAGGCACAGATCTAGGGTCAGTCTTGCCTTCTCAAATCCATTTGGGAAAACGCACAATACTGACCTTAGATCAATGTCTGAACCTAAAGTCATCTGGGCCGGGTCTCTTGTTCAGTGAACGTCATAGAAGCGGAAAACTTTCAAAATATGAGCCGCACCAAGACTGCACCGTCTTATCCAGAACTGTTATACTAATGCAGACACAACCAATTCTCCCAGGTAGTTGGTTCTCAGAGAACTAATATGCCATGGGCTGGGTGGATGCAGATGGTTTGAAATGGCTGAACGCTATTTGTTTCCTACTATTTCCCCTTGCAGACTCAAACCAAACAAAGACACTCCAGAATCTCCGGGGATGCTTTCAGGATGATAGGAACATATGGTAATGTGTCTGCTTCTCCTGAGGGACTAGGCAGCAGGCGTTATCGACGAGAGGTGTTGAGATAGCATCAACCACTAGGCTAGGATTGACAGGGCATGTTGACAGTTGTCAAACCAGCCCCTCATGCAATTGTCATATTCATTAGCTGAGGGGGCTTGATTGTTCCTCCTAAATAAGACTTATTATGCATTGCTCTCTCTCTCTCTTTACTCTAATGTTAATACTCAGAAATAACTCATCTGCTGTTGCAGTACAGGATGTTGTATTAGGGACGTGCTTGGTTGGTGAAAGGTAAAGGTTAACATAGCATAAAGGGCCCATTCTATATATTTAACTTCAACCTGCAACGTTAAGCAGTTTGGGCCTCTATATCCCCACTAAGCACACCAAACGGTTTCTGTACAAGAGGGTGGACAGTAACTCTCTAGAGATCCCTCATAGGTGAAAGGCGATTGGCTTTCGCCCCATGTCACTCAGCGGTGGAGGCGGGCATTGTTTCCCTGGCTCCCAATTCCCTTTAGGAGTGACCCCCATGAAATCCATCATTAAGATAGACTGCATGTCCCACCTTCTTTAAATAGAGGTTATTGGGTTAATCCAGCGCGTTAATAAACTCTTAATAGCTCTACAGAGTGCGGACATGGAGAGGAGCAGTACCTCCTCTCATCTCACCCCCTCTCATTGATATTTATGACGCTCCCTCTCTCCATTCCTGATTAATCCACTTGATATTTGGGTGCAGATCCGTAAATCTCCTGTCTGCCTCTGAGGAGGACGGAGAGAGGAGAAAGAGGGAGTGGCAGAGAGTGTGACAAGAATGTAGACTCAGAGATTAGATGGAAAACACACAGCAAAGCCCCGGCTATGGGCGCCCCAAATCTTAGCATTTCCTAGCAGAAGCAGCAGCAGCAGCAGCACACAAAAGATACTAGCCAGACACTGCCAGATTTGCTCACAAACACACACACGCGGCAGCTTAATAAGAAGATGTGTATTTAGCAGGGATGCTAGTTATTGAAGTGCTGACGATTATGATCCCCTCTCTGAATGTGGTGGAGAGAGACAGTGAGTCACAGATTAGCATGGGGAAAATAAAACTTATGCTTAATTCCCTCCGAGGGGTTCAAAGGTTTTCCCTGGCTCTCTGAGAGCTGCGTCTTTACCCTCCAAATGGGACATGAAGTTGTCAGAGGGAGAAAAAAAATTGCCAAGCATTAATGGGGCCCTTTTCTATAACGCCAGAGATTACGAGTCAAATAAATATCAAAGTCGTTCAAGATGTATTTGCACAGCTCCGTTTACGCAGTCTTTGATCTTAAGAAAACTAGCTCTCACAGTCCCACATCAGAATGAGACGTTCGTCTATGTTTCTGAAACGTCAAATTTCGAAGGGTTTAAGGTTACGTTTAGGCATTAACTCCAAAATCTTAAGGTTCGGCATTAACTCAGAATGGTTAAGGTAAGGGTTAAAGTTTGGAAAACCTACCTGAAGGTAACAGCGCTCACTGTTGCCCCTAGTGGCCAGATCCCACGTCATCTCCCGATGTCCTCAGATATGGATGGACGTCGAATACTGACTTGTATCACGGGTGACCTGGTTGCTCAAGAAAGAGGCGGGTCCAGGCTTAATAAACCATGGTGATGGCAATTAGACTGAAGAACTAGCTATGGTTTCATAATTTGCTACATTGAAGCATCAGGGGTGTGTGATCTCCACCATTCAATGGGAAATTCTGAGTCAGGGCTATCAATATGGTTCCCCCTGAGCAATGATCCAAGGTCCGTTTTTGTTTTCGTCCTGCTGATGGATAAGGCCAGGGCCTTTTCACTGGTAGAGCCATCTCTGTCTGCTCCAATGACTGTACTGTGTATGTCTGCTCTCACAGTCTTCTGGGAATTGGGACTAAACTGAATCTGACATTAGTGACAGAGCAGGTGTGACGTGTGGCACCCCCAAAGCAGCAGCCCTTCCCTTCTGTTCGGGTTGTGTCAAGCACAGTGACGCCCTTGAACACCACAACATCACTCTTTCCTTCCATCCTCCATCCCTCCATCACTCAGCCCCCCTCTAGCAGATTGCCACAGATGGAAAGTGGAGCAGAGCGGACCTGATGGCATCTGTGTGGGGTTGCTCTCGCCATAACCCTTCCACACACACACACACACACACACACACACACACACACACACACACACACACACACACACACACACACACACACACACACACACACACACACACACACACACACACACACACACACACACACACACTCTCTCTCTCTCTCTCTCTCTCTCTCTCTCTTTTTATTTTCTTTCTCTGCCTCCTCAATGACCAGGCACAACTACACACACAGACACTATGCAAGCATGGTCAGCCAACCTCTACCTGAAGCTATGGAGTCACCAGAAATGATTCGAGGTGATATTGTAGATTACAGTTTCTTCGGGACTTTTAATATCTATGGCAGAAATAAATCAGGTCTGATGAGTTTCCTTCTCTTACCTGTCGGATGTTGCAGAATGATATTACTCTGCGATCACTCTGACCCTGGATGATAGAGAATCTGTTGCGTTTGGAAAAATGTAACTTTTCTGACAAGAACACTGAACACAAGGCTGGATGCCTTTCCAGATTACAGCTCTGATTGCAGACAGATAGTGATGAATTGGTGTTTATATTGTACTGAAGCCATTCTGGAGGCAGACTGCCTAGCAAACTGCTGTGTCATTTCATCTCTGTAATATGGGTATCAGGGCAGAGGGGAAATTGGAATGGAATCTGAGAGTATGTGGAGCATAGAGATCCTATTAAATTACTAGAGGGGCTATGTCATCAACCCTCAAAGTTCCAGAATGGGGTAAAAATGGCAGCCATTGTGCTCAGGGAGAAATCCAAAACCAGCCTAATTGGAATGAATGGCAGAAGAGGCATAGGTGATGCATTTCCTGATTTTACTTAAGGAAGAAAATAAAAGTAAGTCATGCGATATATCACAAATTGTGTAATAGAAATATTGTCAACCTAAAATATTGTGATATATCGTTATAGATACAGTTTATTAGGGTTTCATACCAATTGTCTCCATAAAATATATGTAGACAGACCATAAATGTCTCAATTCTTCTTTTCTTGGAAAGCTGTGTGTTATTACATGATACAATATCAGTACTTGATGCATTTACAACTTGTCTAAGTCATATCATCAACTGATTTCAACCATAGATGTGGTAAAGAGGTCAATGGAACTCGACCAAAACAATGGAAATATGCCATGGAAACGCGTGGGGGAAAGATCCTGAATGTGCTGACATTTGCTGACATTTAGGCTATTGTTTTTTTGTGCATTTCACACTAAGTTGATGTAAAAATTGGTGTACAATGCCTGTACGGATGTCAACCCCAATACATGTTCATGTCATCAACTGCATTACAGTTAAAAACGACTTTGACTACCAACCATGGCCAGCCTACCGCATTTGAGGCCCCAGGGCACCTACCTCCAGAAAACAGCTAACTTCCTGCATTTTAACACATTTTACAATGGGGCAGAGAGTAAAATGTGCAGTTTTATAATGCTGTTCAACACATTTTGACATGATGCTGATAATTGTGCAGCTTTAAAGCTAATTTCCTGCAATTCAAAACATTGTCATTTTGCACATCAACTTAGTACTGGCACCCTGTGTATACAGCCAAGTTATTGTGTATTTATTCCTTGTGTTATTATTTTTCTAGTATTTCTCTCTTCATTGTTGGGAAAGGCCTGTAAGTAAGCATTGCACTTTTATGTTATGTTAATATGTTGCTGTTTTTCTGGTTGGGGGCCCCCGGGCCACATGCCCAGCATGCCCGTTTGGTAATCTGTCCCTGCTACCATCACCAATTTCTCTTTGTTAGCTATGTTACCAACTTATATGGGACTTAACATTTAGCAGTCACTTCTAAACCTGAAAAGGGACTACTTCTAAATGTTATGCAGTGAAAACAGCCAAATACATCCACACCTGACTTTGTGGGCCTGTTACAAGACATAAATCATGACGGATTTGAGGAATATCCACTTTGTTGAATGTGTGCAAACCTTGGTGTCCTTCTTCTATCCCACACTGGTCTTTGTTGTTTTGACTTCTTTACCCCATTTATTGTATGACTGTGGATCGACTGCATTGTTTGAATTGAATGTTGACACATTTGCTGTTAATTTGAAAAAATGTATGGCATCATGCAACTAAAGCTGTCTTGCTAGCTAGTTAACAGACATACTGTAACGCTCAATGAGTGAATAGGTGTGGAGTCAGGCGCAGAGAGCAAAAGGATGCGGGAAAAACACGTTTTAATGTCCAGAATAAATCACAGGAACAAAATAGGAAATAATAATGTGAAAAAATAAAGGACAGCGAGAAACCCGAATGCAAACACTAACCACTCTAACACATACAGACGAACAAGCCCGCACAAACAGAAGCGGGCTGAACGAACTTAAATAACCCCACCCCAACAAGAAACAGGTGAAACCAATTAGACAAAACCAAACGAACACAGAACAAAGGATCGGTGGCAGCTAGTAGACCGGCGACGACGACCGCCGAGCGCCACCCGAACTAGAAGGGGAGTCACCTTCGGTAATATTCGTGACACATACATTGTTTTACACCATATCTTATCACAGCACTGGCAAACCATCGTTGACCAATTCCCTGACAAAATGGCTGACCTTTGACCCCGTCATAAGAAGGTTTATGTCCATTCTAGTATTTTAATTCCTAATTCTATGATGTGGAGGGGGCAGAGGGTTTGTGTGTGTGTGTGTGTGTGTGTGTGTGTGCTTGCTTGCATGAGTGTGTTGTGTGTGTGCACACAACACACTGTGTCATTTTAATTCAACTGAATAGCAGAGCTTAAATTCTGTGATTGAGTGTACAAAACATTAGGAACACCTGTTCTTTCCATGACATAGACTGACCAGGTGAATCCAGGCGAAAGCTATGATCCTTTAATGATGTCACTTGTTAAATCCACTTAAAATAAGTGTAGATGAAGGGGAGGAGACAGGTTAAAGAAAGATTGTTCAAGCCTCAAGACATTTGTGTATGTGTGTCATTCAGAGGGTGAATGGGCAAGACAAAAGTTTTAAGTGCCTTTGAACAGAATATGGTAGTAGGTGCCAGTTGCACCGGTTGTGTCAAGAACTGCAACCACTGCTAGGTTTTTCAAGCTCAACAGTTTCCCATTGTGTATCAAGAATGGTCCACCACCCAAAGGACATCAAACCAACTTGACACAACTGTTGGAAACATTGGAATCAACATGGGCCAGCATCCCTTTGAAATGCTTTCGTCATATTATAGAGTCCATGACCCGATGAATTGGGGCTGTTCTGAGGGCAAAAGGGAGGTAGAAATATAATTTATGCCAATACCACTGTTAGCGGACGACACAACAGTGGTAGGCTTGATTACCAACAACGACGAGTCGGCCTACAGGGAGGAGGTGAGGGCCCTTGGAGTGTGGTGTCAGGAAAATAACCTCACACTCAACGTCAACAAAACTAAGGAGATGATTGTGGACTTCAGGAAACAGCAGAGGGAACACCCCCCTATCCACATCGATGGAACAGTAGTGGAGAGGGTAGCAAGTTTTAAGTTCCTTGGCATACACATCACAGACAAACTGAATTGGTCCACCCACTCAGACAGCATCGTGAAGAAGGCGCAGCAGCGCCTCTTCAACCTCAGGAGGCTGAAGAAATTCGGCTTGTCACCAAAAGCACTCACAAACTTCCACAGATGCACAATCGAGAGCATCCTGGCGGGCTGTATCACCGCCTGGTACGGCAACTGCTCCGCCCACAACCGTAAGGCTCTCCAGAGGGTAGTGAGGTCTGCACAACACATCACCGGGGGCAAACTACCTGCCCTCCAGGACACCTACACCACCCGATGTTACAGGAAGGCCATAAAGATCATCAAGGACAACAACCACCCGAGCCACTGCCTGTTCACCCCGCTATCGTCAAGAAGGTGAGGTCAGTACAGGTGCATCAAAGCTGGGACCCGAGAGACTGAAAAACAGCTTCTATCTCAAGGCCATCAGACTGTTAAACAGCCACCACTAACATTGAGTGGCTGCTGCCAACACACTGACTCAACTCCAGCCACTTTAATAATGGGAATTGATGGGAAATGATGTAAAATATATCACTAGCCACTTTAAACAATGCTACCTAATATAATGTTTACATACCCTACATTATTAATCTCATATGTATACTTATATACTGTACTCTATATCATCTACTGCATCTTTATGTAATACATGTATTACTAGCCACTTTAACTATGCCACTTTGTTTACATACTCATCTCATATGTATATACTGTACTCAATACCATCTACTGTATCTTGCCTATGCCGCTCTGTACCATCACTCATTCATATATCTTGATGTACATATTCTTTATCCCCTTACACTTGTGTGTATAAGACAGTAGTTTTGGAATTGTTAGTTAGATTACTTGTTGGTTATTACTGCATTGTCGGAACTAGAAGCACAAGCATTTCGCTACACTCGCATTAACATCTGGTAACCATGTGTATGTGACAAATAAAATTTGATGATTTGATTTGTACATATAACTGGTAAAGTAATATTGGTCCTTCTCTAGTGAATCAATGCTGTCATCTAGTGGTAAAAAACTGGGCTTGACTTTGGAATAAATAATGTAGATTTTGTAGAACTTTCAACTCCACTTTGCTTATAGATTACTTTATTTTTTAATGCAATTGACCCTTTGGGCATACTCAATATCTTAAAAAGGAAATTAGTGGCTCCATAATTGACAAAATCTATCATTCCACCAAACAAACTTTGCTAATGTGATATTGTGACTGGTATTTTAATTTCATGACATTGCTAAGCTATCACGGGGGCCCCACAGGGGTGTGTGCTTAGTCCCTTCCTCTGCTCCCTGCTCTCCCAAGACTGCGTGGCCACACACCAACAGCATCATCAAGTTTGTTGACGACACATGGGTGGTATGCTTTTTCACAGGTGACGACAATACAGTCTACAGGGAGGAGGTCAATGACAACAACCTCTCCCTCAATGTCAGTAAGACCAAGGAGCTGATTGTGGACTACAGGAGATCAAGTTTCTTGGTGTCCAAATCACTAAGGACTTAAAATGGTCCACACACAAGTACAGTTGTGAAGGCTTGCATCAAGTCTGACACCAACAGGCTACTGAACAGCTTCTATCCCCAACCATAAGACTGCTAAATAGCTAACAAAATGGCTACAAAGACTATCTGAGTTGACCCTTGTCATTTATTTTGTTTCTATGCACCCTCACAGGACTCCACACACTCATGCACACCAACACACACACACACACGGACACACACGCACACACACGCACACACACACACACAATCTACATATACGCTGCTGCTACTCGCTGTGTCATATATCCTGATGCCTAGTCACCCTGTACATACACTATATGGCCAAAAGTATGTGGACATCTGCCTATCGGACATCTCATTCCAAAAATCATGAGTATCAATATGGAGTTGATTCCCCCTTTGATGCTATAACATCCTCCACTCTTCTTTGAAGGCTTTCCTCAAGATGTTGGAACATTGCTGCGGGGACTTGCTTCCATTCAGCCACAAGAGAATTAGTGAGGTTGGTCACTGATGTTGGGTGATTAGGCCTGGCTCGCAGTCGGCGTTCCAATTCATCCCAAAGGAGTTTAATGGGGTTGAGGTCAGGGCACTCTGCAGGCCAGTCAAGTTCTTCCCCACCGATCTCGACAAACCATTTCTGTATGGACCTCGCTTTGTGCATGGGGGCATTTTCATGCTGAAACAGAAAAGGGTCTTCCCCAAACTGTTCCCACAAAGTTGGACAGAATAGTCTAGTATGTCATTGTATGCTGTATCGTTAAGATTTCCCTTCACTGGAACTAAGGGGACTAGCCCGAACCATGAGAAACAGCCCTAGACCATTTTCCTCATCCACCAAACTTAACATTTGCTCGATTTTATACAATTGTCAGCAACGGTATGGCTGAAATACCCGAATCCACTCATTTGAGGGGTGTCCACATATTTTTGTATATATAGTGTATCTACCGCTATCACTCCAGTATCCCTGCACATACATTGGAACTGACTCTGTATATAGCTTACTTACTTATCATGTTCTTATTATTTCTTATTATTGTGTGATTTTGTTCTAATTTGTGTTATTTTTAGTACTACAATCATATTGACTACTGCATGGTTGGGTTTAGAGCTAGCAAGAAAGTAATTTCACGTGACATTAAAACGTTAAACTAAAAAAACGTTTTTTTCCCCATCATAGTAACTAAAGAAGTTCAGGAGAACTTTAAATTGAGATGAATAACAAATTATAATTTTGACTACAAATCCCATATGAACCATTTTGAGATATCCCCGCCCATCTTCGTATAATATTGAATCACTCCAATCACCGTATAGATATCCATGATCAACATGGAGTTTTGACCAACCAGAAATTTACCTCAGTGTTTCTACGTTTCCAGGAAGTCCCACAAGTGAGCCCCGATCTCACCACGCGAAGCCTATGGAGTGTGGTAGAGAGGAACCGGCACAAGAGGCAAGTGGACAACGTCATTTCACCGACGACCGAACTAGAGCGGCAGCTGTAGCGCAGAGACCGGAGTGGCTTTGCCGGAGGCAGGTACGGTATCTTCGTCGTTTTTGTAAATGAAAGGGTTTGGAACCAGTTGACATTTGGATGATTTAACGTTTTCTCGAGGAAGAGAGTTGAAACTAGGTCGGGTTGCGACTTCAGACAATGAATGGGGTGGACACTAGGGCCTGGGAAGAGTGCGTAGGCCTAGTTTTTCCGCGCACTTTACTGACACAGCAGCGGGGTAGAGTCTTTCCTCCCGGTCGGTCCACCACACTGGTCAGGTCCCTCTCGGACACCCGCTTCTAGCTCAGAGAGGTAGACACACAACTGTCACCCTGGCAACCTAAAATCCGGTCACTGAACCTTGTGAAGTTAGCTAAATCTATCCTTTGTGTTCGCGGCTGATGCAACGTTAGCCAACTAGTTGACGTTCTTCTCTTTCAGGTGCTGAAGCGATTACAGCAGGAAAGATGGCGGACGACCCTAACGCAGCGGACAGAAACGTGGAGATATGGAAAATCAAGAAGTTGATTAAAAGTTTGGAAGCTGCCCGAGGGTAAGTGGTTGAAATGGGCACACGATACAGGACGTATCACTGGGTGTCGGAGGGAGTCGGAGATATGCAGACCTGAATGGACAGCTGGATAGGCGAGGACGAATTTTGGGAGTGGTACTAGCTAGCCAGTTAACGTACTATTAACACAGTCAACATTGGAAATTACGTTAGTTCCTACCAATATTCGATTTGTGTCGTATAATTAGTATGATGCCATTCGTGTTATTTGTAGCTAGCTCGGTTACTTTTGTGTATTTCTGTCCGGGTTAGTTAGCCAGTTAGCTACATGTTAGCCGAAAAATGCCGGCATCTGTGGATGGGGTCTTTAGAACAGCGGGGTCGTTTGTATATCACACCGACGACTAGGTGCTTTTAGCAACGCGGGTGTACAGTATACACTAGCCTTGTTTTCAATTGTATTGGGTTGCACAAAAACAGTCATTGGGAAGCCAGAAGCTAAATTTAAACTTAACTGCCAGTACTGTGGCAGTGGGCAGGACGGTTGGTCATTGTGACAGGGGGGGGTTTGAGACAAAATATCTAGAGGATCGTTTAATATTTAACTGACTTTCCAAATATGGGTCTGTTGTAGACCAACTTCCTCTGCCAACATCATGTCGTCAAGAAAAGTCCCGAGCAAGTTGTCTTTTTTGGCCACATGTGGTGCCACTGGCACAGTAAGTTGAAACATAATTGTATTTAACTTAACGTTATCTTCCCATGGACTGGTCTTTGTGCAAACCAGTACAATTGCACCTAACTGACACCAGTATGTTCCCATATGCTGCGATAGATAAAGCAGTTGTTGGCTATGTTGGCTTGCTTTCAAGATACAGCATTGAGCATGTCTTGTATTTGGGAGTGGAAGGCTTAAAGCAACAATATGTTTGAGTAGCAAGCAGCAGGCACACGACTGCCATTTCCTATTCCTTTGTTGACAATGTGTGTAGTTAGCTAGCGGTCATCCATATTCATTTAGATAAGTAGTTTGACAAAGCTAGCTATGTGGCTTACTCGGCAGTGTGACTAGGCAAATGGGAGCGCTTTGCCCCCGACGTGTTCTTATTGTCCACTGGCACAGAATCCTCTGCTACATACACATACGGTTGACAATTTGGCCTATATTCACTAGCCAACTACCTGTATGTATGCAGCGTCTACATGTATGGCTCGCTGGTTTGCCTTTAACTGGTAGTGAATGTGGCACGGTGGGGTTTTAGCGCAGTCGTTGGTGTCAAGGACAGAACTTATTGTTCTGTATGGGACTGTGTGCCCCTCTCCTTTCAGACAGTAATGTTTGGTGTCAGACTGTTTTAAAGTTGAGGTGTGTGTTACAAGGATAGATATGGGTCAGGTAATATTAGAGGGTGATTGGGGGGGGGGGGGGGGGGGGTTGATGAGTGGCAGATTTGTTTTGATTGAGAGCATATTCCTTCCTTTCAGAGATTGATATGACTAAGACAGTTACATAAACACACACTTTACACAAGGTTGTGTAAATACACTATCTGTACCTCTCTCCTCAGTAATGGAACCAGTATGATCTCGCTGATCATTCCCCCTAAGGACCAGATCTCCAGAGTGGCCAAGATGTTGGCTGATGAGTTTGGGACAGCCTCCAATATCAAGAGCAGAGTCAACAGGCTCTCTGTGCTCGGGGCTATTACCTCTGTACAGCAGAGACTAAAGCTATACAATAAGGGTGAGTGATTTGTGTTCAAATGTAACTAAGTGTGTCGTCATGTATCTGTGCTAGGAGCCTTGACCTCCTCATAGTGGACTCCAAAGCTACAGCAAGGATGTCTCTTTCTTGTTAGTTGTGTATATCTCTTAACTTCTTATGGGCAGGTGGGATGGTAGCGTCCCACCTGGCCAACATCTGGTGAAATGGCAGAGCGCCAAATTCAAATTAAATTATTAGAAATATTTAACTTTCATACAATCACAAGTGCAATACACTAAATTAAAGCTTTACTTCTTGTTAATCCAGTCACCGTGTCAGATTTCAAAAAGGCTTTACGGCGAAAGCAAACCATGTGATTATCTGAGGACAGTGCTCCATCAAACAAACAGACACTCATATTTCATCCCGCCAGGCGCGACACAAAACTAAAAAATAACAATATAATTCATGCCTTACATTTGAAGAGCTTCTTCTCTTGGCACTCCAATATATCCCATGAACAAAAGGACCATTTGGGATGTTTGATTAACTCCATCGTTATATCTCCAAAATGTAAATTTATTTGGTGCGTTTGATCCAGAAAAACATAGGTTCCAACTCGCGCAACATGGCTACAAAATATCTAATAAGTTATATGTAATCTTTGTCCAAACATTTCAAACAACTTTCCTAATACAACTTTCGGTATTTTTTAACTTAAATAATCAATAACATTTAAGATGGGATAAACTGCGTTCAATAGCGGATAAAAACAATGTGGAGCAAGCTTTCAGGTCTCGCGCCCAAACCACAACAGTACACTAGACTCGACCCTACTTTTTCATTACACAAAGGAAAAAGATCAACCAATTTCTAAAGACTGTTGAGATCCAGTGGAAGCGATAGGAACTGCAAGCAAAGTGCCTTAGAAATCTAGATCCACATAGAAAAACCTTTGAAAAGAGTGACCTCAACAACAACAACAAATCCTGGATGGTTTGTCCTCTGGGTTTTGCCTGCCAAATAAGTTCTGTTATACTCACATACATCATTAGAACAGATTTAGAAACTTCAGTGTTTTCTATCCAAATCAACTAATAATATGATATCCTAGCTTCTGGGCCTGAGTAGCAGGCAGTTGACTTTGGGCACGCTTTTCATCCGGACGTGAAAATACCGCCCCCTAGCCTAGAGAGGTTAAGGGTCACTGGGTCTTGCCTGTGTTGACTGTTAAGTCCCATCTCTCTCTTGCAGTGCCCCCTAACGGCCTGGTGGTGTACTGTGGGACCATTGTGACAGACGAGGGCAAAGAGAAGAAAGTCAACATAGACTTTGAGCCTTTTAAACCCATCAACACCTCTCTGTACCTCTGTGACAACAAGTTCCACACTGAGGTAGGAGCTCTACATATGTACAGTGTCTTTGGAAAGTATTCAGACCCCTTGACGTTTTCCACATTTTGTTACACATTGATTAAATTGCCCCCCCCCCTCCCTCAATCTACACACAATATCCCATAATGACAAAGCAAAAACAATTATTTAGAATTTTCTGCTTATTTATAACATTTTAAAAAACCATTACATTTACTTAAGTATTCAGACCCTTTACTCACTACTTCGTTGAAGCACCTTTGGCAGCGATTACAGCCTTGAGTCTTCTTGGGTATGACGCTACAAGCTTGACACACCTGTTTTTCGAAAGTTTCCCCCATTCTTCTCTGCAGATCCTCTCAAGCTTTGTCAGGTTGGGCATGGAGCGTTGCTGCACAGATATTTTCAGGTTTCTCCAGAGATGTTTGGTTGGGTTCAAGTCCGGGCTCTGGCTGGGCCACTCAAGGACATTCAGGGACTTGTCGAAGCCACTCCTGAGTTGTCTTGGCTGTGTGCTTAGGGCCATTGTCCTGTTGGAAGGTGAAACTTCGCCCCAGTCTGAGGACCTGAGTGTTCTGGAGCTGGTTTTCATCAAGGATCTCTCTGTACTTTGCTCCGTTCATCTTTCCCTCGATCCTGCTTGTCTCCCAGTCACTGTCGCTGAAAATCATCCCCACCGCATGATGCTTCCACCACCATGCTTCACCGTAGGGATGGGTACTAGGTTTCCTCCAGATGTGATGCTTGGCATTCAGGCCAAAGAGTTCAATCTTGGTTTCATCAGACAAGATAATCTTTTTTCTCATGGTCAGAGTTTTTAGGTGCATTTTGGCAAACTCCAAGTGGCCTGTCATGTGCCTTTTACTGAAGTGTGGCTTCCGTCTGGCCACTACCATAAAGGCCTGATTGGTGGAGTGCTGCAGAGATGGTTGTCCTTCTGGAAGGTTCTCCCATCTCCACAGAGGAACTCTAGAGCTCTGTCAGAGTGACCATCGGGTTCTTGGTCACCTCCCTGACCAAGGCCTTTCTCCCCCAATAGCTCAGTTTGGCCTAGTGGCCAGCTCTAGGAAGAGTCTTGGTGGTTCCAAACTTCTTCTGTTTAGGAATGATGGAGGCCACTGTGTTCTTGTGGACCTTCAATGCTGCAGAAATGTTTGTACCCTTCCCCAGATCTGTGACGCAACAAAATGTAGAGAAAGTCAAGGGGTCTGAATACTTTCAGAAGGCACTGTATGTCTCCTCTTTGTGGATGTTTAATGGCAATGAAATTGTAATGAAAATGCCCTCTGTCTTTCTTTTTCCCTCTCTACTCTCTCCCTTTCTCCAGGCACTGACGGCCCTGCTGTCTGATGACAGTAAGTTTGGTTTCATAGTGATCGATGGTAGCGGGGCTCTCTTCGGGACACTCCAGGGGAACACCAGAGAGGTTCTGCACAAGTTCACAGTGGACCTGCCCAAAAAACACGGTACGCTCCGCTCATTACACACACACGGACACAGACGGACATAAGAACAAGAACATTAGAGATTTCAAATAAGAACAATTAATCCAAAAAATAAATTATCCCCCACCACTACTTTTCTATCCATCTAACGTTCTCTCACTCTGTCAGGCAGAGGAGGTCAGTCTGCTCTGCGGTTTGCCCGTCTGAGGATGGAGAAGAGGCATAACTATGTGAGGAAGGTGGCTGAGACAGCTGTCCAGCTCTATGTGTCCAACGACAAGGTCAACGTTGCTGGAATGGTCCTAGCAGGGTCTGCCGACTTCAAGACTGAGCTCAGCCAGTCCGACATGTTTGACCCTGTAAGTGTGTGTTTGAGATGATCCATGGTTTATGCTGCGCCGATCCTTACTGTGATCAGTCAGTCCTTTGTCAGACTGATGCTTTTTGGTGCAATTCCTCTTGTGGATTTGCTCATTCTTAGTGACAATGCATAGCACTGCACACTAACCCCTGGTTTGTGTGTGTGTGTGTGTGTGTGCGCGCGCGCAGAGGTTACAGGCGAAGATTCTGAAGCTGGTGGACATCTCGTACGGAGGAGAGAATGGCTTCAACCAGGCCATCGAACTGTCGGCAGAGGTCCTCTCCAACGTCAAGTTCATCCAGGAAAAGAAGCTCATAGGTGTGTGTTTGTGGCACATGTTGAGGTTAGATTTTGGGTTATCCCAGCGAATGTTTGCCTGTGCCTGCATTTGTCCGGTGTTTGTTTGTTCGGGTTAGTGAAGATTGTGAATGATGATGAGTGATAATGATGATTGCTACCCCATTTCCATCCCCCAGTCACTCATTCTTTTTTATTTGACCCTTTATCCCCCCCATTTTCTCTCTGGCTGCAGGGCGGTACTTTGATGAGATAAGTCAGGACACGGGGAAGTATTGTTTTGGGGTGGAGGACACACTCAAAGCCCTGGAAATGGGAGCTGTGGAGATCCTCATCGTCTATGAGAACCTGGACACCATGCGTTACATCCTTCGCCTGCACGGGGCCGAGAGCATCGGAACAGAGAACGGTACACAAACATACTCCCCATGTGCAGTATGTTGTCTTGCTCCGTGAAGTAGAACAACTGAGCAGAGAATGCTACAGACGCACTCCCTTTTCACACACACACACAAACCATTGTTAGGTTAGATTACTCGTTGGTTATTACTGCATTGTCGGGAACTAGAAGCACAAGCATTTCGCTACACTCACATTAACATCTGCTAAGCATGTGTATGTGACAAATAAAATTTGATATGTGTTCTCATTCCCTGTCTCCGTTGGCCGTTTGTTTCAGATGAGAAGACTCTGTATTTAACACCAGAGCAGGAGAAAGACAAGTCCCACTTCACAGACAAGGAGGTAAAGCCCTGTTCTCTCTCCCTTGGTGTCATACACACAGTTGCCCATTCGGGCGGTTCAATTTGCTGCTTTCTTGTAAACATTTCTTTGCGCTCTCTGTGTCTATTTGGTGTGTGCGCATGTTCATAGACTGGGCAGGACCACGAGCTGATTGAGAGCATGCCTCTGCTGGAGTGGTTCGCCAACAACTACAAGAAGTTTGGAGCCACGCTGGAGATCGTCACAGACAAGAGTCAAGAAGGCTCCCAGTTTGTCAAGGGCTTTGGAGGCATCGGGGGTGAGTCCGCACCAGCCACCAGCTACAATAGTAATTTACAACATTAACAATGTCTACACTGTATTTCTGATCAATTTGATGTTATTTTAATGGAGAAAAAAATGTGATTCTCTTTCAAAAACAAGGACATTTCTAAGTGATTCAAAACTTTTGAACGGTAGTGTAGGAGTCACCGTTATGGTCATGTTGTGGAGGTAGTTCACAGCATGAGATCAAATTCAAAAGCCTAACATTAGTAATACCCTTCAATCCAGCAGAAGTCTTCACCTGGATAAATGACTCTTTCTCTCTTTCTCAGGATGCTTGCGGTACAGGGTGGATTTCCAGGCCATAGATTACCAGGCAGAGGACGATGAGTTTTTCGATTTAGATGACTACTAGGTAGTAGGGGAGAAAGAGGGGGAAAAAACCTGCAAGAATGAATGAAGAAATAAGGAAAGAAAAATGACTTATCTTTTGCAGGAAGTGAGAGGGGACAGACATATAGACAGACATACATTACATTCAATTTTAAATGCATATACACACACTTCCACTAACGCTCACACAGGCTGAAGAGTGAAATTTTATTTCAATCCATAGAGGGACACAACCCTTCCTGAATGAATCCCTGCCTTAGAGTGCTGGTTCCTTCCCCTGGTTGGATTGGACTTAACTCAAATATTTTTTGTTCGTAGATTTTTTTCCCCCCTCCATTTTGAATGAACACAACAGCAAGTTCCCAGCAATCCTCACTCGCTGCCACCCACCATCCCCCTGGTCTGATTAAGACGGTCTGATGAAGACTCTGGACTCACTCCTCGCATATAGAAAAAATAGATTATTTCTTCCCCTCATCCTGTCCTTGCCCTCCCTCCTTCCCCCCCTTCAATGCGTAAAAAAAATGCATTTCATTTTTTTATTGGTTCCTGCTGTTGTAATTTTATGAGAGCGGGGAATTTTTTTTTTTTTTTACCTGGATTTCTGTAGCAAAGGGGAGGGGGTATTAAATTTGAACTGCTCAAAACCATTGCTACCTCCTCATCCGCTGTCTTCTACTTTCCTGTGGAGTGGCTGGCCTTCCGAGAGCGGCTGGTTCTTCCTGCTTCCCCACCAATGAAAGGTTTCTTTGGCCAATAAGCACCAATGAGTGTGACTAGAATGTCTGAATTGTTTTGCTGTAATGATCATCATGGTGCATGTATTTTATTTGGTGTGGAAAATAAGGATACTAAATTCTAATCAATGAGGACCTTAGAGGTAGATTCACTGGTCAGGTTTTTAAAATCTCAAATCAATTGCTGTCAAAAAGGTAAGGAGAATGTGTAATTCAGGAGAAACTCATTCTACACTATTTGTTACAAATACATTTGCCCACATTGCTCTTAATTTTTAAAATTTGAACCATTATTTAACTAGGCAAGTCGGTTAAGAACAAATTCTTATTTATGATGGCCAAACCCGGACAACGCTGGGCCAATTGTGCACGGCCCTAAGGGACTCCCAATCAAAATTGTGAAACAGCCTGGAATCGAACCAGGGTGTCTGTAGTGACACCCCAAGCACTGAAGAGATACATGCCTAGATGTCATTTTAGCCATTCTATATCCACTTGTCATTCTTCAAATGATCTGGTGCTTGTATGCTAGTGTCTACATTAATTTACAGTGTTATATTAGAAGTAATGCAAAATCGGTTTTGCTTGCTTGCTCGTCATATTCCTTTATGTACTATGTTAACAAATGACGCGAGTCATCTCAGACTCAGAAAGCATATTTTGGTATCGTTCTAAAAGTGATGAGTGGTATAGTTTTGATGTGTTTCTCAGAATGGCAGCATCTTTAAACATTTGGCCTTCTGTTAGGGGAATGCCTTGATAGCACGACAAGCCAATCAATGTGGGGCAAGCCAGTTAAGGCACGCCTCTAGCAGAGCTTGGCCAGTCAAGAGTGTCGGATTCACGAGTGGGGGCAGGGCACTAAACAGCCCTGCCAAGCTGTGGCTGAGCGAAGTGAATGACGTCTCTGCCTTTGCAGCCGCCGACGCAGTGTTTGGTTTCCATTTTCACAGCCGAGTTTCGGGGTGACCAACAACATGGAACCGGAGATTGAGGACAAAACGTTGGAATTAATGGTAAGCTTTGGTGACATTGACCCCTTAGGCCGCTACTGGGAACGAAAAGGAGCCGTAGAGGCATGAATCGAAGGCCGAACGTGGTACCAACCCGAACCGACGGTCGGGAGAGTTGGAGGAAAAAGGAAGGGGAACTAGAAAAAGAGGGAGGGCCTGAAACATCGATATTTTTTCTTTGAGGGTCCTGGTGCAGCGACTGACTAGGTCGTCGAAAACCTATTAGTCAAAGTGACAGGATAGTCCCTGATTTTTGCAATTGCCAAATTGAATCCGTAACCTCATGTGAAATAGTCGAATGGTTTCTGCAAGGCGTCCGCTAAATAAAGTCACGGCTTTCGGTGTAGCTTTTCACTGCGGTGACGCTGCGCCACTCGGCCCTGTGTCACAGCTAGTTAGCTAACTAGCCTGCTAACTATGGACACAATGTACCTGGCTAGTTAGCTGGATAGCTACAGGAATGCACATTCAAGTCTGATAAAATATAATTAAATGTCGCCCATACCCTCCCATGTGAATTTCTGAATGTTCTTCTGGTGTGCGTGTTCATGTTCATAAAGCTGCGTAGAAGGAAGTGCACAACATTAACTCGCGAGGGGTAGTTTCATTGCTAACTCCATTGCTAACGAGTTGTTGGTTAAGCAACAAATAGTTGGCCACCGTGACATTGTGATGCATAAATAATTGTAACTTATTTGATTTCGACAGCTATAGATGGACAGCTGACATTTGTAACAAACTGTTGTACTTGGTTTTTCCATCTTTTCATTCTTCAATTTACCAAGGTAACGTTAGCTAGCTCGCAGACTTATAGGTAACGTTAGCTAGATTGAACTAGCCACCTGACCAGTCCAAAAGCCAATATATCAGATTTTGGGGTGATGGCTAGCTGTTTGCCCAGAGTTCTACCTTGCACGTTTAACGTTACTAGTTGTTGGTCTGATGTCGTCTATAAAAAATGACATCTGCCTGTCAAGACTGTCAATTGGCTAGCATTAGAATAATATCTCAGTGTTGGTAACTAGTAGCTGCAAACATATATACAGTAAGCCTGATAAATACAGTAAAATTGTTTGTTAAATAAAGAACCGATTTGGTTTCATCCTCAACAATCCTCAGCCACCACTGTTTGTTTTGGCAAAGTTAAATTCCACCTAACCAGACTCGCTCCTCACACCGCAACAATGATGTCATTATTTTCACACTGAATCAGAAATCTCTAGGTGATTCACCTGTAACTAGCTAATGAGTCTGTCAAGACTTCCAATAGAGTTTTCCCTTGTCCAATTAGGTCAGTCGTACCCCTCTCTTTAAACCATTACTAAGCTCAATGGTAAGCATTATTTGACATTGACTAAACCTAAATCAACACAACCACCCTGCAAGTAAACTACATTGATCTTGAGCTAGGATGTCATGTTTCTGTTCCAGTTACCCTCTTCCCTTCCCTGTGTACCCTTTTCCCAACCTAGGCTATATTAGACAGTCCTATTAGATAGCCTACTCGCTCTGAATTGACAATGTACATATGTATGTTCTAGATTATTCTGTGTCTGTATTTTGACCCTATGTAAATCACTAACCACTTTCATAGTGTGAGGATGGAAGAACAGGGGGCGGGGCGTTGGCAAAAATCAAAGGCCTTAAAATTGACGAACATGTCCATTGCGTAATCGTCCCTCCAACTTCTCTTCCTATCCCCACCCACTTCATATATCTAACAATGCTTTTGTGTGTCTGTCTATGCCTTGTGTGTGTGTGTGTGTGTAAGTATGTGTTTCTGCGCTCACTGTGCAAATGTGCGTGTAGTTCTAATACTGGTTTTTCCCCTCACTACCCCAACTCACCTTCTCTTCTCATCTTCACAAACACTGGTGTGATTACACACACCAATCTGTTCTTCACTTCACTCTTTCCTATTCTGTTTTGTCATATTTGTCTTCCCTCCACATTCCTCCCCTTTCTTTCACTCCTTTTTGTCTATGTATATTCTACCCCCCATTTTCATCTTCCTCCTGCTACTCTCATCTATCCTCTACCTCTTCAACTCCTTTCCTCCACTCCTCATCTTGTTTCCTCATCTCTTTTCCTCCTTCTCTCTCTTCCCATCCTTTCTCCCATCCCTGTCTCACACCTCTTTTCTCTCCTTTCATTCCTCTTCCGATCTCTCCTTCTCTCACACAGTGCTCTGTGCCTCGCTCTCTCTGGCTGGGCTGCTCCTCGGTGGCAGAGAGTTTGTGTGCACTCAGGTGCCTGCAGAGCATCCCCTCCACCCGGGCACACAACCAGGTTCTGCTACTCTCTCCTCTTAATTCTGACCTGCCTACTGCCCCCCTCCTCAGCCCCTTACCACACCATGAGCTGTGTCCTGCACCCTCCCCAGGCCCCCTTGCCTTCCCGCCTCTTCCTCCCAAA
The DNA here is from genome assembly GCF_002021735.2 of Oncorhynchus kisutch. NCBI lineage: Eukaryota > Metazoa > Chordata > Actinopteri > Salmoniformes > Salmonidae > Oncorhynchus > Oncorhynchus kisutch. The sequence continues at coordinate 32,441,102 of NC_034192.2, read as the reverse complement.
AACATGCTTCTCTCTCCAGCCCAGCTTACAGGATATCTGATATCTTGGCCCAAGTTCATATTTAGCCTTCTAGAAAAGGGTTGATCAATACAGACAAGCTCGCCTGAAAGATGCCTCCCTCTTTCCTTGGTAAAAAAAAGTTGTTTTGGTCAAAGCTGAAGTGACACACAGACCAAATTTTGATCAAAGATAGCATAATAGGCTAACAAGTGAATCACAGGAACAGGATTGTATCAAGCCTAGCCAAACCTAGCTAGGTCTTGTCAAAGTGAAAGTAAAGCTTAAATAGCTAGACTACTCCCTACTCTAAAGTTTTGGATTTGTATTTTTAAGTGCTGACAAAATTTGCCCAGTTCACTTGACAAGAGTTGTCTAGTTAATCTGAATTAGATGAGCAGAGTTGGGGCTGCTGGCTGGGGTGAAAGGAAGGAGAGGCTACCAGAGCATGTCACTTGGGGTGCAGTGCTAGGTTGCCTGGAGGTGTGTTGGGCAGGGGATGGTCTAGGAACCCCCCGCCCTGCCTGTGTTAGGGGGGGAGTGAGGGGTGCCATGGTATGCTCGCTGTCTCTGGCAGCCTGTCCCTAGGCTTGCTCTCTGTCTGTTAGTTTGTCTGCTCTGTATGGCACTGCTGCATGAACACTAGTGTCCGTCTCAGCCTTGACTGCTGACCTTGTCTGTGTACCAGTCTGACCTGTTACTATTGGTCTGTCAGTCTCTCCACTGAAGAGTGACCAATGATCCAGTGCAATATCAGTTTCATTTTTGCAGATCAGATAGTGGAGATGTACTACTGTAGGCCATCTGAGGAAGTCCCTTGTGTTTCTCTTCTACATACATCCATACACATCTGGACAGATTTCTCAATCTGTGAAAGTGTCAGGTGAAGTGTGTGTGGATGACACAGACATATAACAAGCACGGGCTGTGTGTGTGTCTGTTAACATTTTAAATGGGAGAGGGAACCTGTCTGGTTCAACCTTTAACAGTACTCCTCCCAACATTCTCCCACTGTTTGTGGCTGCATCCCAAATGACACCCTATTCCCTATACGGTGTTGTGCTTTTGACACAAAGTAGTACGTAGTTGAGAATAGGGTGCCATTTGAAATGAAAACTGTCTGTGTTGGAGGGCTTGGTACTATCAGATTATGGTTTCATTACTGCAAGGTTTGTCTAGCAGCCATACCCACATACTCCAGTTTAATTTCCTGTCCAGACTGCACATCACAGGGAGAGGAGCTTTCTTATGTTATTAGCTAGCCGTGTGTGTGTGCCATTGTACTCTGCATTCTGCTACCATTTTGCACATTTGTGTTCATTTACCTTTTATTAACAGACACCAAATGAGCTCTAACCATTCATTCCACGTGTTCTTGTCTCGTCATACAGAACACATCAGTCATGGAGTCTCAGAACCACGTAGACGACCTCTCGCCAAAGAAGACCACAATTCTCACCAAGGTGTGTGTAGATGGATTATGAGGGTGTGGAATCTGTGTAATATATCTGAGGGATATTACATTGTAAAATGTGTCAATTGTCCTTGAAAAGGCACTTACAATTTATGGCAATGGGCAATTCAATTTCAGTGGGAATGGAACCCGTAGTGCCCTGTGTGCGTGTATAACTCTGTCCTCTCCCTCTCAGCTTAGTAACGGTCCTGTGATGACGGGCTCTCGTAAGCGCCCGTCGGAGGGGAACAACGACAAGGAGAAGGAGCACTGCATCTCCCTGTTTGACCAGTGGTCCGAGACTGACCAAGTTGAGTTTGTAGAACACCTCATCTCCCGAATGTGCCACTACCAACACGGCCACATCAACTCCTACCTCAAACCCATGCTCCAACGAGACTTCATCACAGCACTGCCAGGTAACACACACCTAGGGTTGTTGAGGTGAACGTAACACCGCCACGCCGGCGGTCACAAGTCACGAAGGCAGTCAAATTCCACGTTTTTTTGGGCTTCTCCAAGTTCTGATGCTGCTCATGGTCATTGGGTAGCGTACCAAACTTGCTAACTGCCTGGTACTCAGCACTCCCTCGAAGCACTCTGACATCAATGCAAATGTTATTGTAAATCTAATCAAGCACTTCATGAGAGCTCATGTTGTGCAACATTTCAATAGGAAATGCAATTGCGTGTAAAAACAGAGTGATGGCCTCTACTAAAAAGCTCTACTAAAAAGTTGTTCAGCTTTCTATAGGCAGACCTAAAATATTTATTTCTCAACATTACTAATATTAAGCACATTGCTTATATTTACAACCGGAGTATAGCCTACCTGGCTGGCATGAAAATAAACCATGGGGAAAAGCGTCCTCCCTTCGCTATTTAAGTGCGTAGATTAAATGTATTTTTTTCCCCGCTGCCCCCGTTTCGATACAGGTGGGTGATAATGGTCCATTCTAAGTGAAAACAAATTTCACTCATACAGTACCAGTCATAATTTTGGACACCTACTCATGCAAGGGTTTTTTCTTTGTATTTACTATTTTCTACATTGTAGAATAGTTAACAAATCTAAATATATTTTCGATTCTTCAAAGTAGCCACCCTTTGCCTTGATGACAGCTTTGCACACTTTTGGCATTCTCTCAACCAGCTTCACCTGGAATGCTTTTCCAATAGTCTTGAAGGAGTTCCCACATACAGTTGAAGTCGGAACATTACATACACTTAGGTTAGACTCATTAAAACTAATTTTTCAACCACTCCACACATTTCTTGTTAACAAACTATAGTTTGGCAAGTCGGTTAGAACATCTTTGTGCTTGACACAAGTAACTTTTCCAACAATTGTTTATAGACAGATTATTTCATGTATAATTCACTGTATCACAATTCCAGTGGGTCAGAAGTTTACATACACTAAGTTGACTGTGCCTTTAAACACCTGTGGAAATTCCAGAAAATTATGTCATGGCTTTAGAAGCTTCTGATAGGCTAATTGACATAAGTCAATTGGAGGTGTACCTGTGGATGTATTTCAAGGCCTACCTTCAAACTCAATGCCTCTGTGCTTGACATCATGGGAAAATCCAAATAAATCAACCGAGACCTCAGAAAGAAATTGTAAACCTCCACAAGTCTGGTTCATCCTTGGGAGCGATGTCCAAATGCCTGAAGGTACCACGTTCATCTGTACAAACAATAGTACGCAAGTATAAACACCATGGGACCACGCAGCTGTCATACCGCTCAGGAAGGAGATGCGTTCTGTCTCCTGGAGATGAATGCACTTTGGTCCGAACAGTGCAAATCAATCCCAGAACAACAGCAAAGGACCTTGTGAAGATGCTGGAGGAAACGGTTACAAATGTATCTATATCCACAACAAAAATGTGTCCTATATCAAGATAACCTGAAAGACCGCTCAGCAAGGAAGAAGCCACTGCTCCAAACCCACCATAAAAATCCAGACTACGGTTTGCAACTGCACATGGTGACAAAGATCGTACTTTTTGGAGAAATGTCCTCTGGTCTGATGAAACAAAAATAGAACTGTTTGTCCATAATGACCATCGTTATGTTTGGAGGGAAAAGGGTGAGGCTTGCAAGCTGAAGAAAACCATCCCAACCGTGAAGCATGGGGGTGGTAGCATCATGGTGTGGAGGTACTTTTCTGCAGGAGGGACTGGTGCACTTCACAAAATCGATGGCATATTGAGGAAGGAAAATTGTGGATATATTGAAGCAACATCTCAGACATCAGGCAGTAAGTTAAAGCTTGGTTGCAAATGTGTCCTCCAAATGGAGAATGACCCCAAGCGTACTTCCAGAGTTGTGGCAAAATGGCTTAAGGACACCAAAGTCAAGGTATTGGAGTGGCCATCACAAAGCCCTGACCTCAATCTTAAGGAAAATTTGTGGGCAGAACTAGAAAAGGTGTGTGCGTGCAAGGAGGCCTACAAACCTGACTCAGTTACACCAGCTCTGTTAGGAGAAATGGGCCAAAATTCACAGAAGTTGTTGTGAGAAGCTTGTGGGAGGCTACCCAAAACGTTTGACCCAAGTTAAACAATTTAAAGGCAATGCTACCAAATACTAATTGAGTGTATGTAAACTTCTGACCCACTGGGAATGTGACGAAAGAAAAGCTGAAATAAATAATTCTCTACTATTGTTCTGACATTTCAGTCTTTAAATAAAGTGGTGATCCTAACTGACCTAGACAGGGAATTTGTACTAGGATTAAGAAATTGTCAGGAATTGTGAAACTGAGTTTAAATGTATTTGGCTAAGGTGTATGTAAACTTCTGACTTCAACTGTATGCTGAGCACTTGTTGGCTGCCTTGCCTTCACTCTGCAGTCCAAATCATCCCAAACCATCTCAATTGGGTTGAGGTCGGGTGATTGTGGACTCATCAGACCAAAGGACAATTTTCCAAGGTTTCTTTGCAGCAATTCGACCATGAAGGCCTGCTTCACGCAGTCTCCTCTGAACAGTTTATGTTGAGGTTTGTCTGTTACTTGAACTCTGAAGCATTTATTTTGGCTGCAGTATCTGAGGCTGGTAACGCTAATGAACTTATCCTCTGCAGCAGAGAACTCTGGGTCTTCCTTTCATGTGGCGGTCCTCATGAGAGCCAGTTTCATCATAGCACCTGATGGTTTTTGCGACTGCACTTGAAGAAGCTTTCAAAGTTCTTCACATTTTCCACATTGAGTGATGTTAATGTCTTAAAGTAATGGTGGACTGTTGTTTCTCTTTGCTTATTTGAGCTGTTCTTGCCATAATATGGATGTAGTCTTTTACCAAATTAGGGTTATCTTCTGTATACAACCCCTACCTTGTCGCAATACAACTGATTGGCTCAAACGCATTAAGAAGGAAAGAAATTACAGAAATGATCTTTTAACATGGCACACCTGTTCATTTAAATGCATTCCAGGTGACTACCTCATGAAGCTGGTTGAGAGAAGGCCAAGTCTCCAAAGCTGTCAAGGCAAAGGGTGGCAAAGGGTACTTTTTAAGAATCTCAAATATAAATTGATTTAAATTTGTTCAACACATTTCTTTTTTGGTTACTACATGATTCCATGTGTTATTTCATAGTTTTGATGTCTTCACTATTACTCTACAATGTAGAAAATAGTAAAAATAAAGAAATCCTGGTATGGGTATTTGTCCAAACTTTTGACTGGTAATGTATATGCAAAGACAAGTTTATATCAATAATAGGCTAACATTGTTACCCATCAGACATTGTTATCGAATCAGTCTCACACCTCATGTTGCCCCCTTGCCCATAGGCATATATGTTTTGATAAGGTTAGTATCACAACTGAAGTGGCCATTAACTTCTTAAAATTAAGCACGTTAATCCGCTTTACAAGGGGTTAAGAGCCTAACCGGCATACATATGCAGTGCGTGAGTTTCAAGTTTGGGGAAGATAATTTTCACTATAAAAATGCACCTTTATAAAAAGGATTACATGCATAATTGCATTTACGGTCACTTTTGATAATGGTGTTGTCCACTAATGGAACATTTGTGCTTATATCCTACTGCCATGTACGCATTGCTGCGCTTATAATGTGAAGAAATAAACTTAGGCTATCAACATTTTAAGCTAAAAATTCTGGTCTGTTATGTCAGCCACATTGAGTAAATACAACCACTAGCATAAAAAATTAATATCTAATAATTTGGGATCTATCGCATCCCATAACTGTCCCAGACTTGTTTGGAATATTTATTTCTCACACAATAGGATAGGTCGACTTTTGTACTATGGGGGATAGTAGATTGACATAGGCTAGTGCATTTGCTGTTCATCTTGTTGGCTGACGATAAGTAAATGTGGACAGTTCTTCCAATATTTTCAATATGCACCTTTTGGAATTGGATAAGGACGCGCGCAGGCTGTTTTAGGGTGCATTATGGCCACTCAAAGGGGATGCCACCATAATTATAGATATTATCAAATGCTTGTCAAATTGTGAATGAGAGATGATTGATGTGTACTGCCTGAATGAAAAAACAAAGCAGAGCTCATGCCTTTTTCAAGCGGCATTTTTCAAATTAGTCTCATGTAGCCTTACAATGTATTAAAAATCAAAACGTAATGACCAATGTTTGTTGAATGACTAAATTGAATAACTTAAAATTAAGCATATAGGAGTACCTGTTTCTTTACCGTTCGACACAGAATAGCCACATGGGCACGCTCCCTCAAATCTATTGGAGGAAATATCCTTTCCATTTCATTCAGCTTTGTTCAATTGTACTCGTCATAACATAAAATAATGCCACGGAATTGTTAGCAAATCTTGTCTGCCAAATGAACTAGTGTAGCCCACAGCCATTTGGCACTGCCACATCAGGACCTAACATAAAGACAACTCAGAGTATGCTATATTCTTCTTCTGTAATAGACTACATCTTCTTCATATCTTGCTTCTTTAGACCTTTCTAAAATAAATCATGGATTCATTGTGAAGGTGTAGGCTATAATACATGGATTTCTTAGACTTTTTCAAACATATATGTTTGAAAAGTCTGCATTGGTGTCTTGTAGGCTGTATGGAAGCCAGGAGATGCTAAATGTGTATGTTTAATTAACGGTCAATTACCGTGAGACCGACCAGTTATTTGCTTGGCAATCACCGGGTGACAATTTCGTGACTGCCACAGCCATACACACCCTTTAACTTATTTTCCAGACACCCTTTCTCACCCGCGCGTATACACGTTCACACCTTCTTTTGGATGCGTCCGCTAGAGTCCAGCACAGGAATGTATTTTAAGCCTGAGCCCTACCAATGCCCGTGACGTTCAGACCGTACCCAATTCCGATTTGCTTCTGCCTAATTTAAGGCCCAGCTAGTTCCCAACCCAACATTTGAAATAACTCCGCTAGCTTCTGGTTCTCAGTCTGCACTGTTGCGTGCACTCTGCTGCTAATCGGCCTGTCTGAGTGTCTATAGCAACGGCTCCGCCTTGGGCTGCTCAATGACGGGACGTGAGGGAGCAGTTAGCCGCTAGCTGGCTAACGTTATTTCCTGTGACAAAATCTCTCCTGTCGACGCGGACAATATTCTGGTCTGTCTGACGAGGTTTAAGCACTTCTGGCACCATGTTAGGCAGGTATGACTGTCGGCTACTGCACAGCAGATGACGAGTGACTGACTCAACTTCAAAACGTTACTGATGGCAGAGCCCAGCCCGAAACCTAGAAATTGACGAAAGAAACTGAGCTGCCCGGCCCCTAACCTGGTGTCTAGTGTTAGGTAGCAGAGCTCTATCTTCCGCACTCCTTCACACACCATGCTCACACACCCAACAAACACTTACACCCCATCTCTCTCGCTTCCTCTCTCTAGCCCAGGGTCTGGACCACATAGCAGAGAACATCCTGTCGTTCCTGGACGCGCAGTCTCTGTGCTCCGCAGAGCTGGTGTGTAAGGAGTGGCAGAGGGTGATCTCAGAGGGCATGCTCTGGAAGAAACTCATAGAACGCATGGTCCGCACAGACCCCCTCTGGAAAGGCCTGTCCGAGAGGCACCAGTGGTGAGCATGAACACGAACGCTCGTCGAGCTACTGGAGACGGAGACACAAGGAATAGGGAAGTTCTGAAGATTGATTTCTCATTGGCTTATTGTTCTGTCCGTCATCTCAGGGAGAAGTATCTGTTCAAGAACCGAACGACAGAGGTCCCGCCCAACTCCTACTACCACTCCCTGTACCCCAAGATCATCCAGGACATAGAGGTTAGACTGTAGCTCTGTCCACAAAAAAAACCTCGCCCTTCAGGCGGTGGCTACGTCTCAAATGGCCCCCTATTTCCTATTTAGTGCACTACTTTTCACCAGGGCTCTGGTGAGTTTATGTAGGGAATAGGGTGCCATTTGGGGGGGGGGGGGGGGGTGTTCTGTTGCGTTCTGTTGCGTTCTGTGTCTATAGACCGTGGGTGTGATTAAAAACAATAAGGTTGATTAATACTTTTGATGAAGGGATCTATTTTGTTCTCACCCGTCGTTGCTCTTTTTCCCCATCCAATGTTTTTCCTCCCTCATATCTACTCTTTTCTGTTTTCTTCTATCCCTCTATTGTATGTGTTTCCTCTTGACATCTCTCTCTCCTTCCCACTACCTGTCAACCCCCTCTCTGGTCTGCTCTCCTCACCTCTACCCCCCTCTCCTCACCTCTATCTCTCCTGTGTGTGTGTGTATAGACTATCGAGGCTAACTGGCGGTGTGGCAGACACAACCTGCAGAGGATCCAGTGTCGGTCAGAGAACAGTAAAGGAGTCTACTGCCTCCAGTACGACGACGATAAAATCATCAGCGGCCTGAGAGACAACTCCATAAAGGTGCGTGAGTGTACTTGTCTTTTTGGACGGGTCAAAATTGATTAATCATCATGTTATTGCAGACTATGCCATTGATGTGAAACAACAGCTGTCTGTATCTCAAAGGAAAGACATGAATTAAAGGATGAAAGGAGTCATTTGCCCACCCTCTGTGTGTTCCACTCATCTGTCTGGCCTGGAAGGGGGAGGAGGGAGGAAAGGGCTAGCCTGTCCATCTCCAGCACTCTAGTACACAGGGATCCCTACCACACTGCATGGAAATGGGGCATGAACAATACTGAGACCAGCTTACCCTGATCCACATCTGCTCCTGCTCGCTTTCTTTCCCTTCCTCGTGCTAACTCTTTTTCTACTCTCTCTCTCCTGACATCTCCTCCTCCCTCTATCGGTGTAGATCTGGGACAAGCAGTCTCTGGAGTGTCTGAAGATCCTGACAGGTCATACAGGGTCAGTGTTGTGTCTGCAGTATGATGAGAGAGTCATAGTCACTGGTTCCTCCGACTCCACTGTCAGGTATGACACAGTCATCTTATATATATATATATATATATATTACACACACACACACAGGCTTAGTCCAAATGCAACCCTATTTCCCATGCAGTGCACTAGTTTTCACCAGGACCCATGGAGCTCTGGTCCAAAAGTAGTACACTACCATATATGGAATAGGTTGCCGTTTGAGGGGACAACCTTACACTGCCATCTGTCGCTATATTACCTACTGCTTTAGCCACTCGTTATGTCTTAGCTACTTGGTATGTCCGTGTAAAACACACGGCCGCCTGCAGTGCCTTGGAAAGTATTCAGATCCCTTGACTTTTTCCACATTTTGTTACGTTACAGCCTTATTCTAAAATTGCTGAAACTGTTTTTTCCCCCTCATCAATCTACACACAGTACCCCATAATGACAAAGCAAAAACAGGTTTTTAGAATACATAAGTATTCAGACCTTTTACTCATTACTTTGTTGAAGCAACTTTGGCATCGATTACAGCAACCAGTCTTCTTGGGTATGACGCTACCAGCTTAGCACACCTGTATTTGGGGTCTTTCTCCCATTCTTCTCTGCAGAGCCTCTCAAGCTCTGTCAGGTTTGATGGGGAGCGTCGCTGCACAGCTATTTTCAGGCCTCCAGAGATGTTTTATCAGGTTCAAGTCCGGGCTCTGGCTGGGCCACTCATGGACATTCAGAGACTTGTAGAAGCCACTCCTGAGTTGTCTTGGCTGTGTGCTTAGGGGCGTTGTCCTGACGGAAGGTGAACCTTCACCCCAATCTGAGGTCCTGAGCGCTCTGGAGCAGGTTTTCATCAAGGATTTCGCTGTACTTTTCTCTGATAATCTTTGCCTGATTGGGGGAGTGCTGCAGAGATGTCTTTCTGGAAGATTCCCTGATCTCCACGGAGGAACTCTGGAGCCCTGTCAGTGACAATCGGGCTCTTGGTCACCTCCCTGACCAAGGCCCTTCTTCCCCGATTGCTCAGTTTGGCCGGGCGGCCAGATCTAGGAGGAGTCTTGGTGGTTCCAAACTTCTTCCATTGACGAATGATGGAGGCCACTGTGTTTTTGGGGACCTTCAATGCTGCAGAAATCTTTTGGTACCCTTCCCCAGATCTGTGCCTTAATACAATCCTGTCTCACAGCTCTATGGACAATTCCTTTGACCTCTTGGCTTGGTTTTTGCTCTGACCTGTCTACTTATATAGATCGGTTTGTGCCTTTCCAAATCATGTCCAATCAATTGAATTTACTACAGGTGGACTCCAATCAAGTTGTAGAAACATCTCAAGGATTATCAATGGAAACAGGATGCACCTGAGCTCAATTTAGATTTTCATAGCAAAGGATCTGAATACTTAAGTAAATAAGCTTTATTTATTTTTGTTGATACATTTGCAACAATGTCTAAACTTGTTTTCACTGTCATTATGGGGTATTGTGTGTAAATTGCTGAGGATTTTTATTTAATTCATTTTAGAATAAGGCTGTAACGGAACAAAATGTGGAAAAAGTACATGATATAAATACATCTAGAATGGACATTGTCGTCCTAGAAACCTGACTAAAAAGTCTGTCTTGGTCAGGATCGCCAACCGTCTTCACATCTGTCTTGGATTTGCCCAATACCCACCACAGCCATTGGATCACTGTCACTTCTGACTGTCACACCAGCCAACCCTCCGAGCAGCCAAACATAGGTCTCATAGCAGAGAGAGAAGGCTCTGTCTGTGGTCTATCTATATATGAAAGCATCCTGCCCTGTCTGCTCATTTATTTATAGCTAGTTGAGGAGTGCTAAACTGCTGCCCAGCCATCTCGCTGTCTCTTGGATGCAATAGCTATATCATTTGTGAATGCCAGTCTCTCTCTGCCACTCTTGTGGTAATAATCAGTACTTCACCCTATCTTCTGTAGCTACACACAGAAGCTACACACACTCGTACACAGGGAGATTGAGATTTTAATTTAAATCGTTACCATTTCTCACCTTCCAATATAAGGCTAGCTGTTAGGAAATCTATCTGTAAGAGAGTTGTGATAGTCAATATGGTTAGTTAACATTTTCAATGTCACACAATGTCCAAACCTGAGGAGAGAGAGAGAGAGAGAGTGTGTGTGCGCGCACCAGCCCATGCCAGTCTCGGCTGCACACAGAAGCTCAACCTTCACACACTCATTACTTCACACTCTCCCTGGGAGGTATCCAAGGAAAATGTGACTTCACTTCCTTAGCGACGACTTGACGGGCACTTGTTTGTGGCTTTGAGTCTCAGCTTTTCCAGTGTGAGTTTGTGTGTTTGATCCCCCCCCTGTCGTACAGTGGAACTCAATAAAAACGCTCTTAACGGCTGGTCCCTAGTGTGGGGTGTGTTGACTGGGAAGGCGCAGTGTCCAGCCTTGGCCGCTTCGGTCTGTTTAGCAGAGCTTTCGTTAATCAGTCTCGTTCTTTATTTTTTATAATATCCCTTCCCTCCTTTTCTCATTCTCCCTCCCTTCCCTCCTTTAAAAAAAATCTCCCTCCACCCTCCCCTTCTCCTCTGTCCGTCTCCCTCGCTCACCCAGGGTGTGGGACGTGACGTCGGGTGAGGTATTGAACACCCTGATCCATCACAACGAGGCGGTGCTCCACCTGCGCTTCTGCAACGGTCTGATGGTGACGTGTTCCAAGGACCGCTCCATCGCCGTGTGGGACATGGCCTCGCCCACCGACATCAGCCTCCGGCGGGTCCTCGTGGGTCACCGTGCCGCCGTCAACGTGGTCGATTTTGACGACAAATACATTGTGTCGGCTTCGGGGGACCGCACCATCAAGGTGAGAGGTGTGTGTGTGTGTGTGTGTGTGTGTGTGTGTGTGTGTGGATCATGAGATATGAAATGTGGGGCTAGTGTGTTAGCGAGTATGTGGGTGCACACGGACATACCTTGTCTCTACAATGTTTGATATTGTAGTTGTTTCCGGTGAATATTTGATGTCTGTCTCCCTCTCTCTCTGCTTCCCCCTGTAGGTGTGGAGCACCAGTACGTGTGAGTTTGTGCGCACGCTAAACGGACACAAGCGAGGCATCGCCTGCCTGCAGTACAGAGACAGACTGGTGGTCAGTGGCTCCTCGGACAACACCATACGGTAGGAGACTGGCCCTGTCCTAAATCTGTCCTGCCTACTACTGTACTAATCATCCTACATCCTATTTTTAACATAATGTTCAGAAATAACGTATGCGGTAAGCAATAAATATCTACGTACCAGACTCACCCATACTGAGAATGCATCAGCTAATGCACAATGGCCACGTTTCCCATCGTTTGTTCATTATGGTACAGCGCGTCCCCTTACCTGATTGTCAGCTGTTGTCAATCACACATGGGTCTGAAAAGGTGATTTTCTTACTCAATAGCATGCAGTGAATCCGTACTAGATGAAAAGAGGAAACGAGTATGACATCCTGGCATTTAAAACGCCCCCCCCCCCCCCCCCCTCTCCAATGTCACATACTATAAAACGTTATATTTTCACATATGCTAAATGCCTACTATTTAGAACACATTATGGGTATTTGCACACGGCCAGTCTGTGATGTCTTGTTTCACTGGGTTTATGGGACTTTGTAGGATGTGTGTCAGGTAGGTAGTGCCTTTGGAAGGTATTCAGATCCCTTGACTTTTTCCACATTTTGTTATGTTAGACTTATTCTAAAATTGATTAAATTGTTTTTCCCTTCATCAATCTACACACACTACTTCATAATAACAAAGCAAAAACATGTTTTCAGAAATTTGTGCAGATGTGTTAAAATTCAAAAATGGAAGTATTACATTTACATAAGTATTCAGACTCTCTTTACTCAGTACTTTGTTGAAGCCCCTTTCGCAGCGATTACAGCCTTGAGTCTTTTTGGGTATGACGCTACAAGCTTGGCACACCTGTATTTGGGAAGTTTTTCTCATTTCTTCTCTGCAGATCCTCTCAAGCTCTGTCAGGTTGGTTGGGGAGCGTTGCTGCACAGTTATTTTCTGGTCTCTCCAGAGATGTTCGAGTCTGAGCTCTGGCTGGGCCACTCAAAGACATTCAGAGACTTGTCCCAAAGCTTTGGCTTGGCTGTGTGCTCAGGGTTGTTGTCCTGTTGGAAGGTGAACCTTCGCCCCAGTCTGAGGTCTTGAGCGCTCTGCAGCAGGTTTTCACCAACGATCTCTCAGAACTTTGCTCCGTCCATCTTTCCCTCGATCCCGACTAGTCTCCTGGTCCCTACCGCTGAAAAACATACCCACAGCATAACGCTGCCACCACCATGCTTCACCGTAGGGATTGTGCCCGATTTTCTCCAGAGGTGGTTGTCCTTCTGGAAGATATCCCCTCTCTCCACAGAGGAGCTCTGTCAGAATAACCATCTGGTTCTTGGTCACCTCCCTGACCAAGGCCCTTCTCCCCCGATTGCTCCCCTGAGTTTTGCACACACTTGGCATTCTCTCAACCAGCTTCATGAGGTAGTCATCTGGAATGCATTTAAATGAACAGGTGTGATTTTTTAACAACTACCTCATCTCTGTACCCCACACATACTCTTATCTGTTTGTGCAGTGAATTTCACCCACAATGACCAGGGAGGTTTTCCAATGCCTTGCAAAGAAGGCAACCCATTGGTATATGGGTAGAAATAAAGAAGACATTGAATATACACTTTGGATAGTGTATCAATACACAGTCACTACCAAGATACTTGTGCCCTTCCTAACTCATTTGCCAGAGAGGAAGGAAACCGCTCAGTGATTTCACCATGAGGCCAATTGTAGGGCTGTGACAGTAATTGAATAACTGTGTAACTGACGGTTATGAATGAAGACCACCATGAAAATAAAATGACCGTCAAAACAGTTTTTTTTTTTTTATAATCCCAAAATTGATGTAGGCTTAACTTTATTTTCATGTAGATAACACTCCTGCTCTTAGGTGAAGTTTTACTAATGATTATAACCAATTGTTTTGGGGTTAGTCTGTCAAACTTTCTAGTTCGTTTTCCTCTTTCCTTTGACGCTCGAGCAGGTAATCCCTAGATGGGGGGGGTGTAGAGCGCTATGGGACTACAGTAAAAAAAGATACAGTGCCTTGCGAAAGTATTCGGCCCCCTTGAACTTTGCGACCTTTTGCCACATTTCAGGCTTCAAACATAAAGATATAAAACTGTATTTTTTTGTGAAGAATCAACAACAAGTGGGACACAATCATGAAGTGGAACGACATTTATTGGATATTTCAAACTTTTTTAACAAATCAAAAACTGAAAAATTGGGCGTGCAAAATTATTCAGCCCCTTTACTTTCAGTGCAGCAAACTCTCTCCAGAAGTTCAGTGAGGATATCTGAATGATCCAATGTTGACCTAAATGACTAATGATGATAAATACAATCCACCTGTGTGTAATCAAGTCTCCGTATAAATGCACCTGCACTGTGATAGTCTCAGAGGTCCGTTAAAAGCGCAGAGAGCATCATGAAGAACAAGGAACACACCAGGCAGGTCCGAGATACTGTTGTGAAGAAGTTTAAAGCCGGATTTGGATACAAAAAGATTTCCCAAGCTTTAAACATCCCAAGGAGCACTGTGCAAGCGATAATATTGAAATGGAAGGAGTATCAGACCACTGCAAATCTACCAAGACCTGGCCGTCCCTCTAAACTTTCAGCTCATACAAGGAGAAGACTGATCAGAGATGCAGCCAAGAGGCCCATGATCACTCTGGATGAACTGCAGAGATCTACAGCTGAGGTGGGAGACTGTCCATAGGACAACAATCAGTCGTATATTGCACAAATCTGGCCTTTATGGAAGAGTGGCAAGAAGAAAGCAATTTCTTAAAGATATCCATAAAAAGTGTTGTTTAAAGTTTGCCACAAGCCACCTGGGAGACACACCAAACATGTGGAAGAAGGTGCTCTGGTCAGATGAAACCAAAATTGAACTTTTTGGCAACAATGCAAAACGTTATGTTTGGCGTAAAAGCAACACAGCTCATCACCCTGAACACCCAATCCCCACTGTCAAACATGGTGGTGGCAGCATCATGGTTTGGGCCTGCTTTTCTTCAGCAGGGACAGGGAAGATGGTTAAAATTGATGGGAAGATGGATGGAGCCAAATACAGGACCATTCTGGAAGAGAACCTGATGGAGTCTGCAAAAGACCTGAGACTGGGACGGAGATTTGTCTTCCAACAAGACAATGATCCAAAACATAAAGCAAAATCTACAATGGAATGGTTCAAAAATAAACATATCCAGGTGTTAGAATGGCCAAGTCAAAGTCCAGACCTGAATCCAATCGAGAATCTGTGGAAAGAACTGAAAACTGCTGTTCACAAATGCTCTCCATCCAACCTCACTGAGCTCGAGCTGTTTTGCAAGGAGGAATGGGAAAAAATGTCGGTCTCTCGATGTGCAAAACTGATAGAGACATACCCCAAGCGACTTACAGCTGTAATCGCAGCAAAAGGTGGCGCTACAAAGTATTAACTTAAGGGGGCTGAATAATTTTGCACGCCCAATTTTTCAGTTTTTGATTTGTTAAAAAAGTTTGAAATATCCAATAAATGTCGTTCCACTTCATGATTGTGTCCCACTTGTTGTTGATTCTTCACCAAAAAATTGTTATATCTTTATGTTTGAAGCCTGAAATGTGGCAAAAGGTCGCAAAGTTCAAGGGGGCCGAATACTTTCGCAAGGCACTGTATGTGGACTTTTTCATTGCTTGCTAGTAAATAAATAAATCTGTCTTATAAAAAAAGTTTGGATGTGTCTGACTTCATTAATTATTCAACAGTTGACAAATTTGTTCTGACTGAGGGCTGTAATGCACTAATGTTTTGTATAATGGACAATGCACCAATCCTCCAACCTGGAGTGGTATAATTTTATACAGAATCTTTTCATTTATATACTCATCAAAGCTGATCAGGCCAGGTACTGGCTGACATTCCGCCCAGGTACTGGCTGACATTCCGCCCAGGTACTGGCTGACATTCCGCCCAGGTACTGGCTGACATTCCGCCCAGGTACTGGCTGACATTCCGCCCAGGTACTGGCTGACATTCCGCCCAGGTACTGGCTGACATTCCGCCCAGGTACTGGCTGACATTCCGCCCAGGTACTGGCTGACATTCCGCCCAGGTACTGGCTGACATTCCGCCCAGGTACTGGCTGACATTCCGCCCAGGTACTGGCTGACATTCAGGCCAGGTACTGGCTGACATTCAGGCCAGGTACTGGCTGACATTCAGGCCAGGTACTGGCTGACATTCAGGCCAGGTACTGGCCGACATTCAGGCCAGGTACTGGCCGACATTCAGGCCAGGTACTGGCCGACATTCAGGCCAGGTACTGGCCGACATTCAGGCCAGGTACTGGCCGACATTCAGGCCAGGTACTGGCCGACATTCCGCCCTAGGCGAGACAAAGTAATTGCCGCCCTCCTAATTTTTATGAATGCCCCATGTGGTCACCTACAGTTTGTAAAACAGGCAATTTACAGTTAATCCCTGTCATTTCTGCCTGTATTAAATACAGTAATTTGTCATTCTTGGAGTGGAAACGTTGTTTATTACACTTGTGAGTAACAAGACGTACCATTTAGGAGCTCCATGTGAGCATGTCTGGTTTCCCTGTTAATACATTTTTCCTTGAACCTTTATTTAACTAGGCAAGTCAGTTAAGAACAAATTCTTATTTACAATGACGGTGTACCAGGGAACAGTGGGTTAACTGCTTTGTTCAGGGGCAGAACGACATATTTTTACCTTGTCAGCTCGGGAATTCGATCCGGCAACCTTTTTGGTTACTGGTCCAACGCTGTAACCACTAGGCTACCTGCCGCCCCTGATGTTGATGGAGAGCATGCGCCTGAGCACGCATATAAGCACCTGGCCTGCTTCTCGCACATGTAAAATGTAGTATAGTGCCCAGCTGGGCTTCTCAGAATTTTTTTGTATGCATGTTACTAACAGTATTCCTACCCCTCGATAATCAGCATTGCTGATTTTAAATAGGCTATGGACATGTTTCTATTTTGATGATTGTTAATTTCATTATTCAAAATGTTTCCTAAAGTAGCCTGTCTGGACTCCCGTCTCTTTAAGAATCAAAACGTCCCGGTCATGATTTAATCTTGTAAAAGGCCTATTTTCAGTAGCTTAGTCTACATTATTTTTCTCATTACGGCGTCTTCTCTTTAAAGAACATATGCCACTGCCATCAAATGACCGCAGCAGCAGGGTTTGCGACATTATGGTACTATTTCGGGAAAAGTGGGGAAAACCCATCAGACTTCGTTTGAATGGTTTTGTTGCATCAAAGTAGGATCTTTTATTTATTTGTATATTTCGTGCAGGAGAGGACAAGGTAGGCATATCTTTATTTTGACTCTTCATGTTGTCAATACTAAAATGCAACAGATCCCGTTCCAACCTGGCCTTAATTTGTTGATTTTAATGTTTATAACACAGGTGGCTGGTGGCTCCTTAACTGAGGAGGACTGGCTCGTGGTAATGGCTGTGACGGAATAAATTCGATCGGAAACCATGCGTTTAATGAGTATGATACCATTCCAGACATTATGAACTGTCCTCCCCTCAGCAGCCTTCAGTGATTTTTATTTTTATCATTAATAACCTGAATAGTCATTAAATGCCACGATGATAATGAAGTGTTTCAAATGGGTTTTATTTGGACGCATATCCATGTAAACAAGCATATAAACAGAGTTGTGACCTCCCCCTGAACGGTTATGTCGGTGACGGTGTACATTGGCCTGGCCAATTACCGTAACCTCAAATTCCAAGACTGTCGCAGCCTTTGCCACTGTTGACT
Organism: Oncorhynchus kisutch; assembly: GCF_002021735.2. NCBI lineage: Eukaryota > Metazoa > Chordata > Actinopteri > Salmoniformes > Salmonidae > Oncorhynchus > Oncorhynchus kisutch. Next base: position 32,423,428 of record NC_034192.2, on the reverse strand, counting down.
TTGTTTTAAATAAAAATGGTAGGGAAAAACTGATGGATCAACTTTTGTAGTTACTTCACAATTCTAACCTAAATGACAGTGAAAAGGAAGCCTGTAGAGAAAAAAAAGATTCCAAAACATGCGATAAGGCACTAAAGTAAAACTGCAGAAAATTTGACAAATAAATTAGCTTGATGTCCTGAATACAAAGCATTCTGTTTGGGACAAATCCTACAGTGTCCTGTGTTGCTCAGTTGGTAGAGCATGGTGCTTGCAACACCAGCGTTGTGGGTTTGATTCCTACTGGGGACCAGAATGGGTAAAAAATAATTGCACTCACTACTGTAAGTCTCTCTGGATAAGAGCGTCTGCTAAATGACTAAAATGTACACACTTCATTTTTCATGCATGGTTGTGGTTGCATCATGTTATGGGCAGTGATGTAAAGAAGAAAAAATACTTTAAAGTAGTTTTTGGAGGATACCTACTTTACTTGACTGTTTTATATTTTCTACCCTTTTTTTTATGTTACTACATTCCTAAAGAAAATAATGTACTTTTTACTCCATACATTTTCCCTGACATTTTCCCTGAAATACTCGTTACATTTCGAATGCTTAGCAGGACAAGAAAAGGGTCCAATTCACACACTTTTCTCGAGAACATCCCTGGTCATCCTTACTGCCTCTGATCTGATGGACTCACTAAACACACATGCTTTGTTTGTAAATTATGTCTGAGTATTGGAGTGTGCCTCTAGCTAAATATGATGCCGTCTGGTTTTCTTAATATAAGGAATTTGAAATGATTTATACTTTTGATACTGAAGTATATTTAAAACCAAATACTTTTTAGACTTACTCAAGTAGTATTTTACTGGGTGACACTTACTTGAGTCATTTTCTAATAAGGTATGTTTTACTCAAGTATGGGCATGCTTGTCATTGGCAAGGACTAAGGAGTTTTATAATGAAAAGACACGGAATAGAGCTAAGCACAGGTAAAAATCCTAGAGGAGAACCTGGTTCAGTCTGCTTTTCACCAGACACAGGGAGATGAGTTCACCTTTCAGCTGGACAAAAACACAAAGCCTAATCTATACTGGAGTTGCTTACCAAGAAGACAGTGAATGTTCCTGAGTTAGTTTTGACTTACATCTATTAGTACCTGAAAATGGTTGTCTAGCAATGATCAACAACCAAGTTGACAGAACTTGGAAGAATTTTGATAAGAATAATGGCAGAATGTTGCACAATCCAGGTGTGGAAAGCTCTTCGACTTACCCAGAAAGACTCTGTAACTGCTGGCAAAGTGCTTCTACAAAGTATTGATGTGTGTGAATACTTATGTAAATGAGATTTCTGGTTGAATCTGTGCTTTCACTGCTCGACTGAAGGGACCGTACAGGTAATTGTATGTGTGGGGTACAGAGGTAGCCATTAAAAAAATCCTATTAAACACTATTATTGCACACCAGTGAGTCCATGCAGTGTATGTGACTTGTTAAGCACATTTTTACTCCTGAACTTATTTAGGCTTGCCCTAAATAAAGGGTGTGAATACCTTTTCTGAAACCCATGGTTTATTGTGTGAACGTATTGTTTCTTTCCAGGTTATGGGATATTGAGTGTGGAGCGTGTTTGCGAGTGTTGGAAGGTCATGAGGAACTAGTCCGCTGCATTCGCTTTGACAACAAGAGGATTGTCAGTGGTGCCTATGACGGGTGAGAGACACACACACACACACACACACACACACACAGACAATGAGTTTATAGATAGTCTTTTTACAATTCACACGCACACTCGCTGTTCTCTACTGACCTCGTCTCCTCTCTCTGCAGTAAGATCAAGGTGTGGGACCTGCAAGCTGCCCTGGACCCAAGAGCCCCAGCCAGCACCTTGTGTCTGCGCACACTGGTGGTGAGCATCTTTTTGTTTGCTTTAATCTTTTAATGTCTGGTCTGTTGTAGACCGTAGCGTTACGTGGTTTGTGTGTGTGTTTTTCAGGAGCACTCGGGCCGCGTGTTCCGGCTGCAGTTTGACGAGTTCCAGATCATCAGCAGTTCCCATGATGACACCATCCTCATCTGGGACTTCCTGAACGTGTCGACCAATGGACAGTCAGAGGGCCGGTCCCCCTCACGCACCTACACCTATATCTCCAGATAGCAGGTAACACACACGTGCACGTGCACGCACGCACACAACTCTGGCTTGGAGTTTCTGACCCGTCTCTGTCCTTCAGGTGGCGCCATCCACTGCAGCGAGTCTTGGAGGAGCTGAGATCTGATTGACTGATGGAGGGTGTGTTGCAGAGAGGAGCTCAACTCGTCTTCTTCCTCATCCTTCTGTCCATATACCCATTCTGACAAGGACTTAGGTCTCCCACCACACCCCTGAAACACACACACACACGCACTGCAACTTTTCCTGCAGTTGAACACACACAGCCACACATTCATATTATATCACTAACTTATGTTCTCCAGTCAACACTAACCCACCACAGTAAAAAAATGTTTTTACATATCTTACACCAGACATGACCTAATCACTTACCTTAAGAAGTCCTACCATAAGCTCTAGTTCTTCAGTTCTCACCCCCAACCCCACCTAGACACATGTGCTCGTATGGACGGAGAATGACCTTGGCGCTGCAGTCTGGGAGAGAGAGACTTTTATCTCAGCTCTGAGTGAGGAAGGATGAGCGATGGAGTTAGTTAATGAGTGAAGAATGAAGACTCCACTCCATCTATCCTGGTTCCCACTCTTCTTCTCCCTGGGATGAACACTTGTTCGGGAACGCGGAACACACGTGTGTGTGTGTGTGTGTGTGTGAACCTGTAAAATGCGGCATAGACTAATAGAAAGACTGGCAGTCTTGCTCCGTCACCATGGATGTGCATGTTGAGGTTGTTGGGATACGTCGTCCCGGGCGACACCTATGCTCTTTCCTTTTACGGCTGTTTTACTTTCTGAATGTTTTTTTTTATTATTTTGTTTTTATATTTTATTTGACAAATCATTTTGTTCTTAGTAAAATTATACTAAGCATTGTAGTTATTTTTCTGTCTCTTATTCTCATTGTCTTTCTCATTCACTCTTCTCAGTCGTTTCCGCTCACCATCTCTCTCTATCCATCCATGCTCGCTTTAGTTATGAGAGAAGCTGGAACTCTGAATGCAATTTAGCTGTAAAACTGAGTCCTCTTGTCAAAATTGTTCTATATTAAAATGATTTTTTTAAAGAAAATGATATTGTGAATAAAGTACTTGACAGTGATTGGGTATTGAGCCAACTAACATAAATTACTGTATGTGTCTGTTTGTTTATCCCTTGTGTCATTATTGTGTGTGTGTGTGACTGCATCAGTAAGTGTGCCCAGATGAGTGTTAGCGTCTGCGTCCTTGAAGCTGAAATCTGTATTTGTTGAAACTGCCACGTCCGTTTAGGACATTACGACGACAAGGAGGTTACTTAAAACAACGAACACTGTTTTTTCCCCTCTTACGTCATCGCACGACCGTTAGAAAATCGGAGAGAACGTACTGCGTTATTTTTACTTTTCAATTTTACCTCAGCATTTTTTGGGAAGGACCCATAAGGAAGCATTTCACTGTTTAGTCTACACCTGTTGTTTACGAAGCATGTGACAAAATGTGATTTTTAGTGTGTTTTTTTTACCGCATTACCAGCCACTCGACTCTGTTTAATCAACAAAACTATAACAAACGTGCTGGGGCGAACAGTGGGGCTGTGTCACGAAATCTGGATTCTAGCTTTAGTGACCTTTCAACATCATTGCGGATGGGTAAATATACTTGGACATCATTAACGTGTCCGTTCTCGTCTAAGGTTTGCCACCGGGTGGCGCTCTAACCCTACTGTATCACTGAGCCTGATATGGTGTAACACTATCCAAGTAGTTACACTGCTTATATCCCATTACAACTTGTTCTAATACACTACCCACTCGTGTGAATAGGATAACCTACCCTGTAGGAACAGTATATCGTTTTCCTTCTCGAGTAAAGCTTTCATATGGAACCTAAAGCGGCTTTTGGGTTATTTAAAAATAATAATTTAGTACCAATTTGTACTGTAGTTTCAAATGCCAGAGTTCAAACTCCAACCTGCAGAGCTTCCATTCCCTATTGTACCTGGTCAAAAGCAGTGCACTAATATAAGGAATAGGGTTCCATTCATGACTGGGATAGCTGAGCCTCTTGGGTAGAGTTAGGGAGTAAATGTACTGTAGAAACAGGCTCCATACCAGCAGCCTTTATCCTTCACCAACGGATGGGTGGGTTAAACTTTTTATTCTAAGTTTGTGTTGGAGGGGGAAGAGTAGAGTGCCTGTGTTGTGGCAGGGTACCCTGAGTGTAAATAACTGTTGTCAAATGGATGTGTGGGGTGGTGTAGAAATGTCTTTTGTGTGACAATGACGTTTCACCCGAATGTCCTGAAATGTTAACTTTTTGGAGAAGTCAGAACTTTTTTAGAATGCTATTTTAACCTTAAGGGTTAGGTTTTGGGGTTAGGGGAAAATAAAAATGTTACACTCTCTTAACTCCTGAAATTTCACAAAAACAAAGCTCTGTGTGTGAGACTGTTTAGAGAGTGTGTGTGTGTGTGTGTGTGTGTGTGCGCGCGCGCTTACTCTGGGTCTGTCGGATTTGGGCCCATAATTCCTGGAGCTCTCGGGTCACAGTGCCGTTCTCACACATATTTGGCATTCTTTCCCCGAAATGATTACCATACACCTTCTACTCTGGGTTTGGCTCCGCAGAATATTTCCATCATTCCGAGAGGAACTGCAGCGATGTTCCAGAACCCCCTCCCCTACAGTTCAGATTCCTCACTCTCATGCTCCTGCCTTCCTTGGAATCCTCGGGTACAGCCCTTTTCCCCCCCTGAGTCAGCTGTTTGTGTCTGCCGACGTGATTGGGTCATTCGGCAGCGGCACCTCTATAAAGACCTCCCGGGAGGGATGGGGGAGTAGGTAGCGTGTAAGAGACCTGCTGCATCTCAATAGTCCAAAGTTGGTTGCTCCCTTTCCCTTGTTCCTTTCCTTCATCGGCTCAGATGTAAAAGACCTGGACAGGTGTAAGTAACTGGCCAGTAGGCTTTGCTTAGTTTCACCTATCCTGTTTTTACAGTTCAGTGCAGATTTAGGAAACGGAAGATTCTTTACAAATGCAGGGATGGCCAAAAACCAGCTGGAAACTTAGTAAAGCGGGGATCTCATGGTGAGAGACAAAATTTAAGAGGTAATAGAAGATGGTGAGGTAGAGAACCATGGTGGACGCCCTAATCTCCCAAAGGGGCCAAGAGGATTTAATACAGTAAATCAAGATTACATTTATTGTGATGCAACCATGTTGAAGTCTCATGGTAGTTTCCTGATAGTATTGTGTGTTGATGGTGGTGGAGGGTTGTTTTGTGTGGTGGCTTAGGTAGGATGAAGGGGGTTAGGTGTCGGCCTATATTCGTGGGTTGAGAGAAAGAATAAGAAAATTATACTACTGCTTTGCAGAAGCCTACTGTTATTTTCCACAATGTTTTCAGATCAGTGGTCAGGAATATAAGTAGAGTAAGAAATGCAGGTTTTGTTAAGCTAATAGGGCCATACAAGACCCACATGTTAATATTGTATCTATATATTTCCAAAAACGGAAACATGGCCACCCAAAGGAAACCTGGCGAGAAACCCCAAAATGGTAGATCAGCAGTGGCCGCACTCTCGTGGAAGACATATGTTCCACATAGTTAAGTAAATATTGTCAATTTATGATGATGAAGGGGTTGTGTACCTGTGTATCGGTGGAGGCTGCTGAGGGGAGGATGGCTCGTAATAATGGCTGGAACAGAGCGAATGGAATGGCAACCATGTCACCTAAAACCCTCACAAACTTCTACAGATGCACAATTGAGAGCATCCTGTCGGGCTGTATCACCGCCTGGTATGGCAACTGCACCGCCCACAACCGCAGGGCTTACCAGGGGGTGGTGTGGTCTGCACAACGCATCACCGGGGGCAAACTACCTGCCCTCCAGGACACCTACAGCACCCGATGTCACAGGAAGACAAAAAAGATAATCAAGGACAACAACCACCCGAGCCACTGCCTGTTCACCCCGCTACCATCCAGAAGGGGAGGTCAGTACAGGTGCATCAAAGCTGGGACCAAGAGATAGAAGCTATTTTTCAATCTCAAGGCCATCAGACTGTTAAACAGCAATCACTAACTCCGAGAGGATGCTGCCTCCATACAAACTTGATATCATTGGCCACTCTAACAAATGGATCACTAGTCACTTTATTAATTCCACTTTAATAATGTTTGCATATGTTGCACTACTCATCCCAGATGTATGTACTGTATTTTATACCAACCACTGCATCTTGTCTATGTGGGTAGGTCATGGCCCATCCATATATGTATTTGTACATAATCTTATTCCATCCCTTTACTTAGATTTGTGTGTATTAGGTAGTAGTTGTGGAATTGTAAGATTACTTGTCAGATATTGCTGCAATGCCGGGAACTAGAAGCACAAGCATTTCACCATACTTGCAATAACATCTGCTATCCATGTGCATGTGACCAATCAAATTTGATTAGATTTTTTGATGTATTCAATACCATTCCGCTCCAGCCATTACCACGAGCCCGTCCTCCCCAATTAAGGTGCCACCAACCTCCTGTGCTGTGTATAGATGCTTTATGACACAGTAGACAGGTTTCTGTTTGCAGGTTTACTGACTTGAGAAAGACTGCTGCACACAGAGCTGAAATAAATAAAAGAAATCATTTTATAATAATAATATCAACAATTATAGTAACAATCATAAAAAGATTGCTTATTTAGTTTTTTTTGGTCATCTTTATATAACTTTTAATAAATTGTTCCCTTTATATTTTGTGTATAAGACTTTGGTGTTCCACTGAATGTCCTGGTAGCAGCATTCTGTATCCATGGTATCGCACAGGAGCGTCATCCCCTGGGTCGTTTCTATAGCGACGCATATATGAAGAGAAGGCACCCTTCCCCCACGCGCCCGTCATCACCCTCTGATCCTATAAGAAGAGGGCATTCTGTCCTGGCAGTGGGAATTGGGGAGGTGTCATGGCGCTGGTCTCCAGTTGTCTTTGGTGGTCATTAGATTTGGTTTGTTTTTTGGTTCAGCTCGGTTTGTACATTCCAGTTCTTAAAGCTTCCGTCACTTCAGTGAGTTGCCAGGGGAGGTTGCATTGGGGATAATTTAGGCCTCTAGTCCCTTTCTAGATTCTCCCCCCCCCAAATGGTCTCTGGTGCCCTTACACTCACATACTGTACATACATTCACATTCATTCACCCCAAGTCTCACAGATTCATCTCACCCAAGGGGGGTGAGACAGAGAGAAGTGCGTAAAAGCAGTCCATCCATTTCTCCACAGTGCCATTCTATCTAGTCCCGTACTGTGGCTTGATCACCACTCCACTGGCTTCCTGTGTTCCTCGCGCTGTTTGTCCACCCGTTGCGCCACAGTTTCTCTCATGACGCCACTGTCTCATAGACTTTCAGTCTGTCCACCTGTCTGTCTCTCCTGTCTCTGTCTTTTGGTCCATTAAGTGGGTATCATCCAGTGAGTCCTGGACAGCGTCAGATAGCTGAACTGGTCCAAGCCTGTGAGTAAGGTTGGGTCTATCACGGTGTAGCTAGCTTAGCTACGTTTTAGCCCTCAGAAAGAGTTTAAACCGGCAGTTTCGAGAACACACTGAACTCATTCTTGTTTAGCAGAGCAATAGTGTTTACCTTAAAGCATGGCTGCTTGATAAACCAGCAAAGTGTTTACCTTAAAGCATGGCTGCTTGATAAACCAGCAAAGTGTTTACCTTAAAGCATGGCTGCTTGATAAACCAGCAAAGTGACCCTTTTTTTGTTTGTCCGCTCTAAACTAGTGATTAACTGGCCAGTGACAGTGCAAATAGCACCATTATGTTCAAGCTTGGAGGTTGGAGGGAAACGAGGCCTACACAAGTTGGAAAGCCTGGTCATCAGTTTAGCTAGCTTTCAGGGGCCTTGTCATAGTTTCTGGGCCTGGCAGGGGAGTGGGCCAGGTTGATGGGCTAGTTGTGATAGCAGGGCTACAAGCGAGTGGCCTTCAGTCAATGGACAGAGATCGTGGAGCCTGGGGCAGTGACGGCTTAGCAGGGCCAAGTGTCAAGTTAGTGGATGTACTGTGGCACTAGCACAGTTAGTAAACCTACCAATCAGGGTCCAGAGGAGGGTACATGTTATCCCAGTAGCGGGAAGCGTTAGGTGGGGTCAGGAGTCTGGGTGTATCACTGGCCCACTATCGATCAGCTTCAGGTTAGCCAATTAGCATGTATTAATGTCCAGAGGAAGGGTCAATGTTATCCCATTATCGATCAGCTTCAGGTTAGCCAATTAGCATGTATTAATGTCCAGAGGAAGGGTCAATGTTATCCCATTATCGATCAGCTTCAGGTTAGCCAATTAGCATGTATTAATGTCCAGAGGAAGGGTCAATGTTATCCCATTATCGATTAGCTTCAGGTTAGCCAATTAGCATGTATTAAAGTCCAGAGGAAGGGTCAATGTTATCCCATTATCGATTAGCTTCAGGTTAGCCAATTAGCATGTATTATTGTCCAGAGGAAGGGTCAATGTTATCCCGTTAGCGATTACTGAATAAGCAGGTACAGGTGGCAATGGGCAGTGGATGGAGGGTAGCCATTAGCGTTAGCTGCTAGCGGGGCCCGGTGGCACGGACCCTCTTGCTCCTCTTGTTGACCGTTGTGAAGCGGAAGGGAGTGGTTTCAGGGTACTCCCCGGGCGGGAAGCGCTTCATGAAGTGGACGTCCTGCTGGTTGGGCAGCGTGTGGGGGCCGCGGCGAGGTCGCCCCCGCTTGGTGAAGCCAACGTACCAGCCTGCGTAGCGTGATGACATCAATGCGGTGTAGTGGTTCTCTAGAACCTTCTCCACGAACACGCAGTCTTCACTTTTATTACTGGCCTTCTGAGAGAACAGAGACACGACCACACACACACACACACGGAGAGAGAGATATGAGGAGGGAAGAGGCAGATCAGCAATCCATGTGAACACATTCAATCTGAACAAAAATCAAGAAATGCTCAGGAATGTTTCCAAACAGCACTTTCTTTTGGCATATTGTTGTGATTCATGCCATAAGCCTAATGATGCTGTAATTGTTTGAAAACATGAGAAAACAGAAGAGGTCTCACCTTTCCCACCAGCTTGCCCCGGCGGTTCATGCACAGGTAGAAGTTGGTTTCTTTGCCACGGATTCTCACCTGGCTACCAAAGGTGTCGGCCTCCACTACAAGCTGGGCTTGTGAAGGGACAGACAGAGGGACAGACAGACGTTAGAGCCACAGACAGGTAGAGCACCAAAAACAAAAGGGACAGAAAATAAGGGAGGAGGAGGGGGGACGCAACTTGACAGAGCGACAGATTATAGCCTGGGTTTGAACTGACAGATCAATCCCAGGCAGATGGCGAAGCGAGGACAGGCAGACATTTGGGTGAGTAGATGGTTAGTTGTCAAAGAAGCCTGTTCAGAGACGGTCTTACGGGAGACTGGTCATTACAAGTGGGGCTCATTAAAAAAAAACACAGAAAGACATGAGGACAGCCGACACAGAGCGAGGCTACAAAAGAAGAAGTCTAGCAAACACTGCAGGGGGGATTGTTGTTTTAAGTGTGTGTGTGTGTGTGTGTGTTCATCATGCCATTGTGAAGCTGATTCAGTGTATATTAAAGTACTGCTCCCCTTCTCTTGTAATAACACTGCGCTGACTCAATGTCTTTAGAGAGAGCGCTTGTGCCTGTTTTTAAAAGAAATCACTGAAATGGTTCCTACATGACCTTAGTCAACAAAGGGGTCACAAGAAATCAATACCCTTCTCTCTCCCTCTTCTTCCCTTAACTCTCCCCTCCTCTCTCTCTCTCTCCCACTCTACATGTTTGCACCTTCAACCCTCCTCTCTGTTCTCCCCCTCGCTCTCTGTTCTTTTTTCCTCTCACAATGCTTTACTGCCATTGCCTGATGGCGTTAACCACAGTCTTTCTTCTTTTGAGAACCACTTGTCAAGAACAGATCTGCTCCCGGAGCAGTAATAAGGCTGGCCTTGAAGTGGTATGTTTGTGAAGAGCACGGTTGTGAATGGGAGAGCTGGTAACATGAACCCCATTCATCTGCACAGAGGAATATGAACACCAGTGTTAACGTTGGGCTTTTTTTCCTGCATTGATCCTCTGCGGTTTGAGAATGGGTTAGGCATAATTACAGACAAAGAGAGAAAGGGGAAGGGGGAGGAGTGGGGGAGGGATGGACGAGGGAGGGGGGGGGGGGGGGGGCAGCCTGCTGTTTTAAACCCAGAGAAGACAACGGGGAGGATGAAAAATCAATGGATAGATCGATGGAGGAGATGAGTTTCTAACACTGCCTAACACTCTACCTGGCAGGCCCCCTCTCTCCTGCTTTCTTTCTCTTTCACTCTTTCTCTGTGTGTCTCTCTGGTGAATCATTGAGTCAGCAGTTGGTCGATGAGGTCTTTGTGCTCCGGAGACAAGCTCCACTGCCCACTGCCAAGGCTGGGAGGATTGAGGCGTGTGTGTGTGTACTTATGTGCCTGTCTGTGTGTGTGTGTCTTACCATATTTGTCTCCGTCCTCTCCGCGGGCACTGATGCGTCTCCCCAGCACCTGGACGTGTTTGCCGCTGGTGCGGCTGTAGAGCTGGTAGACCCGGTGGTGCCGCCGGCTCATAGCGTCTCTCACCCGGGTCTGGTTCTCCACGTGCACGCTGAAGTTAACCCCATCCACGCCAAACACCTGCTGCACACACGGGACACACGGGTCACAATCAGCATACTGCTACTGCATGCTCTCTCCTATCCCCCACTCCCTCCATCCTTGGGGGAAGGATACGAGGACACGATGAACGGCAACACGACGCAAAAATCTGAAGGTCCTAAATGCCTTTGTCAAGACGCGTTCATACATACACACATATCCATACAAACATGTACTCACACACACGCACATATCTAGCTTCTCACCTGCAATGGATTGCACATCACCAGCAACATCTGGATGCATCTGGAAAGAGAAAATAGGTTCAATATATCTCCGATCCAAGGATTCCTCTCCTTCCATCCGTCTGATCCCTTCCCCAACACTGAGACCTATCCTTGTGAAACCAGAGCTTCTGGCTGGACTGCGGGACTCCCCGCTCCCTCAGATATTACATTTGTTTTTACATGTTATCATTTAGCAGACCCTCTTATCCAGAGCAACTTACAGTAGTGAGTGCATATATTTTAATACTTTTTTTTGTGCTACAAGAGACAGACAGTCGCTGGTTCCCAAACCTTGTCACCCTTATTCTGATGTCAGCAGAACCACCAGCCTTGACACTTGACCTACGAAGAGGTGTCTATCAACAGACATTCTGTAGGTGAGTGTCAACAGATATTCTGTAGGTGTCTATCAACAGACATTCTGTAGGTGTCTATCAACAGACATTCTGTAAGTGTCTATCAACAGACATTCTGTAGGTGTCTGTCAACAGATATTCTGTAGGTGTCTATCAACAGACATTCTGTAAGTGTCTATCAACAGACATTCTGTAGGTGTCTATCAACAGACATTCTGTAGGTGTGTGTCAACAGACATTCTGTAGGTGTCTATCAACAGACATTCTGTAGGTGTCTATCAACAGACATTCTGTAGGTGTCTGTCAACAGACATTCTGTAGGTGTGTGTCAACAGACTTTCTGTAGGTGTCTGTCAACAGACTTTCTGTAGGTGCCTGTCATTAGACATTCTGTAGGTGTCTGTCAATAGACATTCTGTAGTTACAGGATGGGGTGGTGAGGTTGGCATGGCGACATGCGAGACAGACAAACAGACAGACATCCAGGGTCAGTCGGGGACAACACCCAGAGCCTCCATGTTTTCCTCCAGCAGATGCTCCATCAGAGCAGTTGGGAAACACAGACAGGGAAACCCTCTGACTGACACCTCTCCCACTCAACCACCTCTTGACCCTTACATGACTGTACTGTGCCATTGTGTAAGTAGCCATAATGTCACTTGTGCGTGCGTGTGTGTGTGCGCTGTGGAGAAGAGCATGCACTGTCTCCTCTATCTCTCTCTTTCTCTCTCTCACTCTCTGTGTGTTCTACACTACAGCATGGAGAGGCAAGCTTGTTGAGTGAAGTGTTGCCAAATGCAGTACATACCTGTTTCTCTCTTCTCTCCTACCTGTTTCGCTGTCCTCTCCTACCTGTTAATCTCTATTCTCCTACCGGTTTCTCTCTCCTCTCCTACCTGTTTCTCTCTCCTCTCCTACCTGTTTCTCTCTCCTCTCCTACCTGTTTCTCTCTTCTCTCCTACCTGTTTCTCTCTCCTTTCCTAGATGTTTCTCTCCTACTTGTTTCTCTCTCCTCTCCTACCTGTTTTCTCTCTTCATCCTCACATATCCCTAGGTCTACCAGTTCCCCTCTCTCCCTTCCACTGTCCTCTCTCTCTCCCTCTCTCCCCTCCCTCTCACTCCTGTCCCATGCTCAGTGTTTAGGGATGGAGGAGACTCCCCCACACACTGTCATGGCCTCACACACACGCAGATGTGGAGATGTGCGCTGGATGTGTGTGTGTGCATGTGGGGGGAGGGGGGGGGAGCAGGAAGCTGACAGCTGGACTGAAGAAAAGACTAATGCACTGCAGGGTGAGAGTGAGAGAGAGGTGTCTGTGTACGGGGAGAGATAGGGAGTGACAGGGCGGGGAGAAAGGAGAAAGAGAGACTGTACTCCTACTGTACAAGTATTGCGGCTGGAGAGAAACAGGGGTGTCCCCATTTTTTTGTGGTGTGAGAGACAGGAAGACGAGAACGTGAAAAAGAGAAAGGTCTTGCATCCATCCACTGATGTGTACTCATAGACATACATGTACCTCACTCTTGACTCACTCAACCCACATACCACAACCCACACCAACCCAAACACACAAAGAAGCCAAACTCCTTCCTATGCAACAGCACACGGGTGATCTTTCCCTTGGCTGGTGTATCAGCTCATAGGGGCTGCTAACAGATGCAGACACCAGGGGAACCAACGCTGCATTCTGCCTGCGCAGCTGTAAAAGTGGCGGTGTCTTGTGCATTGTGAGGACTCTCAGCTGTTAAAACATCACTGCTGCGCCGCTGCCCGAGGACACGGAGAGAAAAGTGCTTCAGTTCTGGATTCTACCTCTCTCTTCCCGACCACAGACACTCACAGTATGCCAGTGAGGAAATGGCAAGCAGAGAAAGCGAAGACAGAAGAAATGGAGAAGAGAGGGAGAGTAGCAAAGATAGAGATGAAAAGGGACTGTAAGAGGGAGGTAATGGTTCTATAAGAGGGACCAATGGAGAAACCTGGTTGTCCGTTGGACCTGTGCCAAAACAAGCATCAAGCCGACATCATTAACCTGTGTCTCTGAAGTTCTCCCATGTTGAGTAGACGTTAAGGTAGAGTGGGCTGAGGTAGTGGGCCTCACTGTTGAGAAATGGTTCGAGTGGTAGGCCTCAGTGCAGAGCAGTAGGCCTCAGAGAGGAGTTGTGGTTTGAAAAGCAGAGCGGTAAGTCTCAGTGGTGGTTAAAGCAGTAACAGGCCCCAGTGTGGAGCAGTGGTTAGAGTAGCAGCGGGTCCCAGCGTGCAGCAGTGTTTTCTAAAAGAATAGCACTGTAGGTCTCATTGTGGTGTTGTGGTCAGAGGTGAAATAGGCCCCAGTGGGGATCAGTAGCTCCGAGTCTAGACCATTGAACCAATGCTTGAGTTTGTGTAAAGCAGCCATTAGCCAGGTGAGCTAATATGTTGATGATCATAGATGTAACGTCCGTGTGGAGCGGTAGTTAGTAGCCGTGGTCTCGGTGAGTGAGAGGGAAATAAAAAAAGAGGGCCTGCATGGTAGAGGAGAAGATAACGTAGAAGAGGTGGTGGAGAGTTGAATCTTTCTCTTAGGTTGTTATCCTTTTATGAGAGAGAGACAGAGAGAGAGAGAATGAGAGGGAGAATGAGAGAGAGAATGAAAGAGAGAGAATGAGAGAGAGAATGAAAGAGAGAGAATGAGAGAGGGAGAGAGGAGAGAGAGAGAGAGAGAGAGAGAGAGAGAGAGAGAGAGAGAGAGAGAGAGAGAGAGAGAGAGAGAGAGAGAGAGAGAGAGAGAGAGAGAGAGAGAGAGGAGAGAGAGAGAGAGAGAGAGAGAGAGAGAGAGAGAGGAGAGAGAGAGAGAGAGAGGAGAGAGCGAGAGAGAGAGAGAATGAGAGAGCGAGAGAGAGAGAATGAGAGAGAGAATGAGAGAGAGAGAATGAAGAGAGAGAATGAGAGAGGGAGAATGAGAGAGAGAATGAAAGAGAAGAGAGAAGAGAGAGAATGAGAGAGGGAGAGAGAGAGAATGAGAAGAGAGAGAGAGAGAGAGAGAATGAGAGAACTTGAATGAGAGAGGAGAGAGAGAGAGAGAGAGAGAATGAGAGAGAGAGAGGAAGAGAATGAGAGAGAAGAGAGAGAATGAGAAGAGAGAGAGAGAGAGAGAATGAGAGAGAGAGAGAGAGAGAATGAGAGAGAGAGAGAGAGAGAGAATGAGAGAGAGAGAGAATGAGAGAGAATGAGAGAGAGAGAGAATGAGAGAGAGAGAGAGAGAGAGAGAGAGAATGAGAGAGAGAGAGAATGAGAGATGATAACTATCTGGAGATGACTGCCATCTGGGAGAAGTACATTGGTCACAATGAAAGACAAATTAAATCCCTGGCTTCATTCTGTATCCTTTCACATAGCTGCAGTTGGCACGTATTTCACATTTTCAATTAAATATGGTTGCAGACTATGATCAAACGATAGTTTGTGATAGTGGTGGATTCAATGCAATATATTACTGTACTGTACATCATATAGACCTTGAAATGGTCAACATCTACACCAGTAATAATCAGTTATAAACGTGTTTATGACAAGTCCTATGGGTGGCACAGCCCCAACCCTGACCCAGTGACCCCGACTAATTAGCCAATCACCTTCTTTGACACGTTTCTATGGTGACCGATGGGAAGAGATGAGACGTCGAATACCCAGGCCAGAGCATCCATGAACCATGCCCATCAAAAACTGCCGTGTCCATATGGTCAAAGACTAAACAACACACTGCAACAATCAAACAGAATGTGCTTCATATGGCAATAACATTCTTGATAAATGGTTAGAGGGACTTACAAGACAGCCAGCGTGGAGAGAAGGGACCGCATCGCTTCCCCCCTCCACTAGGGAACTTCGCCCAGAGTCAATCGCCTCGCTCGGTCAGAGCCGGTCCGACAGTCCGGAGAGTTCACTTGTGTTTTTATAATCCGCTGGACGGAGTGGAGGGTCAAAGAGTCAGCGGACACTCCCGTTGGCATCGGCGGCGTGGGTGTGGGGCGGGGGGTGACCGTGCCACTGTGACTGGAGGGCTACCTCTCTTGGCTGTCACGGTGGCCGGTGCAACGGGGAGGGGCGGGGCGCGGGGGGAGGTTAGGTCATCAAACAGTTGCGCACCTCCGTGCTGGAGAGGAACAGGTGAAAGCGCGTTCACGACTCATAGAGGCTAAACTCCAATCGACTCACCTGCTACGTATCAATAATTAAACTAATGTCAGTCAAAATCACTCCAATGTGATTTAGTGACGATGTTTTCTCCCGGTAATCTTATGCGTAATCCAGGTTCGTATTGGTGTTTTAGTGCGACAATAAAGTTTATACTAGGTCAATAACTTTATTCTGAGAGAAGTCCACATTAGAGACGAATTTGAAGAGATGAGACGCAGAATGAGGGATGGTAAATGAGGAGTGGTTGTCTGGACGCAGGCTGGAGCACGCCCAAGGTCTCTAGTCCCTGCGAGGCAATGCCAGGCGCTGCGGGAGGCGGGGTACCTGGACGGGCTGGAGGCGAGGGCGGCGTGAAGAAGGGGCCTCTGCGGGCGCCGGGTGCTGCAGGGCGGGCTCGGTCATGGCTGCGACCCCACGATGGGTCACGAAGTCTCTGGCCCCGGGGACACCGAACAACAGTGTCAAATAATGTGGATAAGAGCCCGTAGCGGTCCAGCTCAGATGGAGATGGAGAGAGTTGAATGAAAGGGAGGAGGGGAGGGAGATAGAGGTAGGGATGGAAGGAGGGGGAGTTGGAGAGGATGGGAACAGCTGTGACTGGGTGGCGGACCCAGCCACCCGCGACAGCACGGAAATGACAGGCGCTCTCTGCACCTGATTTCTCGGACTTCCCCGACCGTTTCAACCGCTGGTTGCCTGGCTGCGGTCCTCCCTGAGCTCCGGCACAATACCAGCCAAAACAGAGCGCGATGACATCACCTCAAAAATGTTTGAAGGAAAAAATGCAATCCGATCTTTTTAGTAATTTTTTAAACGTAGAAAGTTAGCACTTTTCCTGTAAACGCACCAAAGTCTGGATGGTTCAGTTGGAACCGACCGTTGCAGTGCAGAAGACACAGGTCCACTTCTCCTGTTTGTAAAGAAATATAAGTGAATGAATACGCTTCAACGACGTTTACCTAATCACATTGACAGATCACTCCAGAACCTGCACCGTCTCTCCCCTCTCTCTCGCTCTCTCTCACAGCCTCCCTCTTTCATTCAGTGACGAGAGGAAAGCACAGGAGAAGATACAGAACGAACACAGCTGCGTCTATTCTCCAGCTACAGCATGTATATATAAAAAGCGTTCTCCTTCCGCAAAAAGCTCGTCTTTACGGTGGATGGGAGTGCTGTAAGGGAGAGGCGAGTCAGTCGGCAGGCACGAACCTCCAAGAAAAAACAGAACAAGATTTTAACAGCCGTGGATCAATCCACCCCTCCCTCCCACCAGCCCCCCCTCTCTCGCGTCTGCTCTCTATCTCTCCCCCGCTTCCCCTCTTTCTCTCCCTCCCTCTCTCTCTCTCTCTCTCTCTCTCACACACACACACACTTATTGGATCAAAATGAGATTAGTCAGTCGCTATGTGATGCCGACCAACTACACCAAAGGCGAAACCGTGTTGGAAATGTCACTGGCTGCAACAAAGGAGGAAGGGGGAACAGGGCTTAGTTTTTACAAATCTCCACAAAACACGGGTTTATGTGGGTTTCTCTGCGCTTTTGGAACCTTTCACTAGTCATTGGGGAATAACAGGGGCGAGTCACTTTTGCCCTCCGATTACTTCTCACCTCAGTTAAAAAGAAACCCGACCACTGCCACCCCTCTGCCCCTGACCCATGGTGGGGAGTGTGGGCTGAGGCGAGACCGCCAGAGCGGGGTGGGGGGGGGGCACGACTAGCAGAGCAGACCCTCCAAGTAAATAATTACCGCTTTGAAAAGTGATGTTTTGTGACTCTTCGTTTCATAACTTATAACTTAAACCTTGAGGGGAAAATGAAACAGAGAATGAGAGACAGTCCGCTTGAAAAGCGGGAGGGCGGTATGTAAGCATGGACTCGGATCCAAAACGAACATTTCTCAGGGATTTCGGCAGCAACGCCCGCTCTGCGCTCCCAACCCTCCCTCTCACCGCCACAGAACCGCAGACGGTCAGCCAAGCCAACACAACACTCATTCCATACCTTTCATTCACACACACACACACACACACACACACACACACACACACACACACACACACACACACACACACACACACACACACACACACACACACACACACACACACACACACACACACACACACACACACACACACACACACACACACACACACACAGGAGAGATTGGGTTCTCACTCGCTTGTGTGTGCTGGAAATGGGGGGGGGCAGATATCTTGGCTTTTCAATGTTGCTTGCGTGCACACACACACACACACACACACACACACACACACACACACACACACACACACACACACACACACACACACACACACACACACACACACACACACACACACACACAGGCTACGTGGCTTCATAGGGCTGGGTAGGGGTACTGTGGTTGACTGGCTTTAAGTCATGCTCAAAAGAAGAGCTCCTGGCCCTCCTCTCCTACTGGCCCTCTTCCCCTCCCTGCACCTGTGTCTGGGTGGATAGTTGGCTCCTCTGGCCTGCCTGGTGTCCAGCTAGCCAGGCCAGGGCAGGAGGGCACTTATTTTAAACCACCTGGTTGACCACAGCCTGCTGGACCACAGGTTCAAACAGACGCACACCGCTGCTGCAACCACACACCACAAAGGGAGCAAGAGTCATTACTCGTTGCATCCGTTTTCTCCAGCTTGCTCTTGGTCATTTGTGCTATATTAACATGCTCTTTAGTAGACTGACCAGAGAGCTGCAGAAAGGCCTCGTCATGAGGAGTGACCTCAGGGAGTCGATTTCACTTTGAGCCCTTTTGTGGGTATCCAGCTTTGCAGTGGTGTAAGAAAGGCGTCACTTTGAGGTTTTGATGTGCTGGCTGACAGCCATCGTGTAGTCAGCTTACCAACAGATGCATTTTTATTCCGAATGGGTGAAAGATAGGTCTAGAGCGAAATATTCAACTGAAATATGAGACCACATCGAAAAGTTCCTCAGGGCTTTCAGTTGTCTACCTTACACACATTTACATTTTTCTTCCTTTTTTTCTCTCTCTCTCCCTCTCTCCTTCTCTACCTCGCCCTCTCTCCTTCTCTCTCTCTCCCTCTCTCCTTCTCTACCTCGCCCTCTCTCCTTCTCTCTCTCTCCCTCTCTCCTTCTCTACCTCGCCCTCTCTCCTTCTCTACATCTCCCTCTCTCCTTCTCTCTCTCTCCCTCTCTCCTTCTCTACCTCACCCTCTTTCCTTCTCTCTCTCTCCCTCTCTCCTTCTCTACCTCTCCCTCTCTCCTTCTCTCTCTCTCCCTCTCTCCTTCTCTACCTCGCCGTCTCTCCTTCTCTACCTCGCCCTCTCTCCTTCTCTACCTCTCCCTCTCTCCTTCTCTCTCTCTCCCTCTCTCCTTCTCTACCTCACCCTCTCTCCTTCTCTCTCTCTCCTCTCTCCTTCTCTACCTCTCCCTCTCTCCTTCTCTCTCTCTCTCTCTCCCTCTCTCCTTCTCTACCTCGCCCTCTCTCCTTCTCTACCTCTCCCCTCCTCTCCTCTTCTCTCTCTCTCCCTCTCTCCTTCTCTACCTCACCTCTCTCCTTCTCTCTCTCTCTCCCCTCTCTCTTCTCTACCTCTCCCTCATCTCCTTCTCTCTCTCTCTCTCTCCCTCCTTCTCTCTCTCTCCCTCTCTCCTTCTCTCTCTCTCCCTCTCTCCTCTCTCTCTCCCTCTCTTCCTCTCCTTCTCTCCCTCTCTCCTTCTCTCTCTCTCCCTCTCTCCTTCTCTCTCTCTCTCGCCTCTCTCCTTCTCTACCTCCCCCTCTCTCCTTCTCTCTCGCTCCCCTCTCTCCTTCTCTCTCTCTCCCTCTCCTCCTCTCTACCTCCCCCTCTCTCCTTCTCTCTCGCTCCCTCTCTCCTTCTCTCTCTCGCCCCTCTCTCCTTCGCTAACCCTCCTTCTCTACTTGCCCTCTCTCCGTTCCGCCTCCTCTCCCCTCTCTCCTTCTCTCTCTCTCCCTCTCTCCTTCTCTCTCTCGCTCCCTCTCTCTCTCTACCTCGCCATCTCTCCTTCTCTCTCTCTCCCTCTCTCCTTCTCTCTCTCTCCCTCTCTCCTTCTCTCTCTCTCTCCCTCTCTCCTTCTCTCCTCTCCCTCTCTCCTTCTCTCCCCTCGCCCTCTCTCCTTCTCTCTCTCTCTCCCTCTCTCCTTCTCTCTCTCCCTCTCTCCTTCTCTCTCTCTCCCTCTCTCCTTCTCTCTCTCGCCCTCTCTCCTTCTCTCTCTCCCTCTCTCCTTCTCTCCCTCGCCCTCTCTCCTTCTCTCTCGCTCCCTCTCTCCTTCTCTCTCTCTCCCTCTCTCCTTCTCTACCTCTCCCTCTCTCCTTCTCTCCCTCTCCTTCTCTACCTCGCCCTCTCTCCTTCTCTACCTCCCCCTCTCTCCTTCTCTCTCTCTCCCTCTCTCCTCTCTCTCCCTCTCTCCTTCTCTCTCTCTCCCTCTCTCCTTCTCTACCTCCCTCTCTCCTTCTCTACCTCTCCCTCTCTCCTCTCTCTCTCCCTCTCTCCTTCTCTCTCTCTCCCTCTCTCCTTCTCTACCTCTCCCTCTCTCCTTCTCTCTCTCTCCCTCTCTCCTTCTCTACCTCGCCCTCTCTCCTTCTCTACCTCCCCCTCTCTCCTTCTCTCTCTCTCCCTCTCTCCTTCTCTCTCTCCCTCTCTCCTTCTCTCTCTCTCCCTCTCTCCTTCTCTACCTCTCCCTCTCTCCTTCTCTACCTCGCCCTCTCTCCTTCTCTCTCTCCCTCTCTCCTTCTCTACCTCGCCCTCTGTCACGCAAGTCTTTCTCTCGTTCATTTTCTGTCTTCCCTATCAGTCTCTTTAACCCCCCCTGTCTTTTTGTATCGCCTCCCACTGTCGCTCTGTTTGCAGCGAGGGAGTGTATTGATCGCCCATGTCTTTGCCTCCGCAGCTCCTGGCTATTGATCCTCAGCTAAGATGTTTTAAATGCGTGCGCACACACACAGGGTCATGTGTCGAAATGCTCAGTCGCCCATTATGTTGGCTACCACGGCTCGAAGAAGAGATCTCAGTGACTTTGAAAGTGGGGTCTCAAAGGAACATAGGGGGTTTAAAGGTGTGTGTGTGTCTGTGAGATGACGCTGGGCTACTGACCTATACTGATATTTTGTGTGTGTGTGTGTGTGTGTGGGGGGGGTGATCTTATGTGCAAAAATGCTGATCTTAGCATTTTTGCACATAAGGTCTCCGCCATCATTTCCAATGACCAAAAACATCTTCTGGACATCAGAACAGCGATCACTAGCCTAGATTTGAATAACAATTTCTACTTAGAGTCAGGCAGCTCTGTACGTTTTGCTTACTCTGGACCGGGCCTGGGATTCAAAAGCGGAAGCAACGGCGCAGGAGAGGCAAACGAGCTGGCATCCTGATGAGACTATGTTGTCTAGTAAATAAACCGCCTCTACCCTCGTTCTATTGGCGAATGTACAATCACCAGAAAACATGCTGGACGAGCTCTCCTCAAGACTAGCCTATCAACGGGACCTGAAGAACTGTAATATTCTGTGTTTTCGCAGAGTCGTAGCTGAACAAGGACATGGATAATATGCAACTCTCGGGTTTTTCCATGCGTTCTCTCCACTGGACTGCAGCCTGGGGTAAGGTGAAAGGGGGAGGGGTGTGTCTCTTTGTTAACAACAGCTGGTGAGCGATCTCTAATGTTTTAAGGAAGTCTTGACTTTTTGCTCGCCCGAGTTCGAATACCGCATGATAAGCTGCAGACCATACTATTTACCAAGAGTTTTAACCTATGTTTTTCGTAGCTGTCTATTTACCACCTCAAACCGATGCTGGCCCTAAGACCACCGCACTCAATGAGCTGTATAGGGCCATAAGCAAACAAGAAAATGCACATCCAGATGTGACGCTTCTCTTGGCCAGTGATTTTAATGCAGGGAAACAGAAATCTATTTTACCTCATATTTACCAGCATGTCCCTTGTGCAACTAGAGGTGACACAACTCTTCACCTTTACTCCCAAGTGGTGCAGCGGTCTAAGGCAGAGGTCTAAGGCATTGCATCTCAGTGCTAGAGGCATTACTACAGACCCTGGTTTGATTCTAGGCTGTATCACAACTGGCCGTGATTGGGAGTTTCATAGGGTGGCACACACTAATTCATTATTGTAAAGAAAAATTTGTTCTTAACTGTCTTGCCTAGTTAAATAAAGGTGAAATAAAAAATAAAATGAATAAAAAAATACTCCACTCCAAGAAAAGCAAACAAGGCTCTCCCTCGCCCTCTCTGACAATAACTCGATCCTTTTCATTCCTGCTTACAAGCAAGAACTCAAACAGGAAGTACCAGTGACGTGCTCAATAAGGAAGTGGCCCGATGAAGTGGATGCTAAGCTAAAGTACTCTTTCACTAGCACAGAATGGAATATGTTCCGAGATTCATCCAATAACATTGAGGAGTTTACTACATCCATCACAGGTTCCATTAATAAGTGCATCGATGACGTCCCTACAGTGATGATATATACTGTAAATATCCCAACCCGAAGCCATGGTTAACAGGCAACATCTGATGGGGACACTAATCCGGATGCTTCTAAGAAATTCCACTATGACCTCCCACGAGCCACCAAACAGGCAAAGTGGTAATACAGGACTAAGATCGAATCCTACTAAGCCGGCTCTGACGCTTGTCGGATGTGGCAGGGCTTGCGAACCATCATGGATTTAGAAAGGTAAACCCAGCTGCAAGCTGCCCAGTGATGCAAGCCTACCAGATGAGCTAAATGCCTTCTCGCTTCAAGGCAAGCAACACTGAACCATGTATGAGAGAACCAGCTGTTCCGGGCGACTATGTGATCTCACTCTCCATAGCCAATGTGAATAAGGCCTTTAAACAGTCACAAGGCTGCGGGGCTAGACGGATTACTAAGACGAATATTCAGAGCATGCGCTGACCAGCTGGCAAGTGTCTTCACTGATATTTTCAACCTCTCCCTAGCCCAGTCTGTAATACCTGCATGTTTCAAGCAGACCACCATAGTCCTTGTGCCGAAGAACACCAAGGTAACCTTTCTAAATGACTATCCCCTTGTAGCACTCACATCTGTAGCCAAGAAATGTTTTTTTATTTATTTATTTTATTATTTCACCTTTATTTAACCAGGTAGGCTAGTTGAGAACAAGTTCTCATTTGCAACTGCGACCTGGCCAAGATAAAGTATAGCAGTGTGAACAGACAACACAGAGTTACACATGGAGTAAACAATTAACAAGTCAATAACACAGTAGAAAAAAAGGGGAGTCTATATACATTGTGTGCAAAAGGCATGAGGAGGTAGGCGAATAATTACAATTTTGCAGATTAACACTGATGGTCATGTACAGGTAGAGATATTGGTGTGCAAAAGAGCAGAAAAGTAAATAAATAAAAACAGTATGGGGATGAGGTAGGTAAAAATGGGTGGGCTATTTACCGATAGACTATGTACAGCTGCAGCGATCGGTTAGCTGCTCAGATAGCAGATATTTGAAGTTGGTGAGGGAGATAAAAGTCTCCAACTTCAGCGATTTTTGCAATTCGTTCCAGTCACAGGCAGCAGAGTACTGGAACGAAAGGTGGCCAAATGAGGTGTTGGCTTTAGGGATGATCAGTGAGATACACCTGCTGGAGCGCGTGCTACGGATGGGTGTTGCCATCGTGACCAGTAAACTGAGATAAGGCGGAGCTTTACCTAGCATGGACCTGGAGCCAGTGGGTCTGGCGACGAATATGTAGCGAGGGCCAGCCGACTAGAGCATACAAGTCGCAGTGGTGGGTGGTATAAGGTGCTTTAGTGACAAAACGGATGGCACTGTGATAAACTGCATCCAGTTTGCTGAGTAGAGTGTTGGAAGCAATTTTGTAGATGACATCGCCGAAGTCGAGGATCGGTAGGATAGTCAGTTTTACTAGGGTAAGCTTGGCGGCGTGAGTGAAGGAGGCTTTGTTGCGGAATAGAAAGCCGACTCTTGATTTGATTTTCGATTGGAGATGTTTGATATGAGTCTGGAAGGAGAGTTTGCAGTCTAGCCAGACACCTAGGTACTTATAGATGTCCACATATTCAAGGTCGGAACCATCCAGGGTGGTGATGCTGGTCAGGCGTGCGGGTGCAGGCAGCGAACGGTTGAAAAGCATGCATTTGGTTTTACAAGCGTTTAAGAGCAGTTGGAGGCCACGGAAGGAGTGTTGTATGGCATTGAAGCTCGTTTGGAGGTTAGATAGCACAGTGTCCAAGGACGGGCCGGAAGTATATAGAATGGTGTCGTCTGCGTAGAGGTGGATCAGGGAATCGCCCGCAGCAAGAGCAACATCATTGATATATACAGAGAAAAGAGTCGGCCCGAGGATTGAACCCTGTGGCACCCCCATAGAGACTGCCAGAGGACCGGACAGCATGCCCTCCAATTTGACACACTGAACTCTGTCTGCAAAGTAATTGGTGAACCAGGCAAGGCAGTCATCCGAAAAACCGAGGCTACTGAGTCTGCCGATAAGAATATGGTGATTGACAGAGTCGAAAGCCTTGGCAAGGTCGAAGACGGCTGCACAGTACTGTCTTTTATCGATGGCGGTTATGATATCATTTATTACCTTGAGCGTGGCTGAGGTGCACCCGTGACCGGTT
The DNA here is from genome assembly GCF_002021735.2 of Oncorhynchus kisutch. Classification (NCBI taxonomy): domain Eukaryota; kingdom Metazoa; phylum Chordata; class Actinopteri; order Salmoniformes; family Salmonidae; genus Oncorhynchus; species Oncorhynchus kisutch. The sequence goes on along the minus strand of NC_034192.2, from coordinate 32,399,158 downwards.
CGGAAACAAGATTGCACAGCAGAGAAGGTACGGTGGGATTCGAGATGTTCAGTGACCTGTTTGTTGACTTGGCTTTCGAAGACCTTAGAAAGGCAGGGCAGATTGGATATAGGTCTGTAACAGTTTGGGTCCAGGGTGTCTCCCCCTTTGAAGAGGGGGATGACTGCGGCAGCTTTCCAATCCTTGGGGATCTCAGACGATATGAAAGAGAGGTTGAACAGGCTGGTAATAGGGGTTGCGACAATGGCGGCGGATAGTTTCAGAAATAGAGGGTCCAGATTGTCAAGCCCAGCTGATGTGTATGGGTCCAGGTTTTGCAGCTCTTTCAGAACATCTGCTATCTGGATTTGGGTAAAGGAGAACCTGGAGAGGCTTGGGCGAGTAGCATTATTCTGATGTTGACATGCATGAAACCAAGGCTTTTTCGATTACAGAAGTCAACAAATGAGGGTGCCTGGGGACATGCAGGGCCTGGGTTTACCTCCACATCACCCGTGGAACAGAGGAGGAGTAGAATGAGGGTGCGGCTAAAGGCTATCAAAACTGGTCACCTAGAGCGTTGGGGACAGAGAATAAAAGGAGCAGATTTCTGGGCATGGTAGAATATATTCAGGGCATAATGCGCAGACAGGGGTATGGTGGGGTGCGGGTACAGCGGAGGTAAGCCCAGGCACTGGGTGATGATGAGAGAGGTTGTATCACTAGACATGCTGGTTGTAATGGGTGAGGTCACCGCATGTGTGGGAGATGGGACAAAGGAGGTATCAGGGGTATGAAGGGTGGAACTAGGGGCTCCATTGTAAACTAAAACAATGATAACTAACCTGAACAACAGTATACAAGGCATGTTGACATTTGAGAGAGAAATACAGCGAGGCATACAGTAATCACAGGTGTTGAATTGGGAGAGCTAGCTAAAACAGTAGCTAAAACAGTAGGTGAGACAACAATAGCTAATCAGCTAGCACAACAACAGCAGTTAAAATGGCGTTGACTAGGCAGGGAGGGTCGGATTAACTACACACAGAGCCTGAGTGCGGCTGGGGCCGACAGATAAAACATAAACAAGCAGAATGGAGTGCCGTGATTAATGGACAGTCCAGCATGCATCAGCTATGTAGCCAAGTGATCAGTGTCCAGGGGGCAGTGGTGGATGGGGCAGGGAAGGTAGACTGGCGAGTATTATCCAGGTTAAAAAAACTGGCTGGCTGTGCAGAAGGTAAAAGGTAAAAGCCGCTAGCAGTGGCTAACAATGACTAAATAGCTTGTAGCTAGTTAGCAGGTTAGCTTCTGGAGGTTCTTGAATGTGTTCTAAAAATTTAAAATAATAGCGATTCCGTATCACATTGGGTGAGGCAGGTTACCGGAAGGTATAAACGAATTAAAAATCGAAAAGAGATTGAAAGTAAATATGGGTCCAGTGAGTGGTTGGGACGCAGCGATTCAGACGTTTAGCAGGCCTGTGCTAACAAGCTAACAGTTAGTAGGCCGGGGCTAAACAAGGTAGCAATTAGCGGACCGGGGCTAAACAAGCTAGCAGTTAGCAGGCCGAATTAGCAAGCAAGGAGATAGCAAGGGCTAGAAAGTTAGCCTTTGGGGGATGTCGCGATGGGGTGAGTCTGTTTATGCCTCTTCATGCGGTGACATCGATACACCGGTCGTGGGTCCGGATATTGTAGCCCCTTTGAAAAGGCTGGTCTTGGCTCACATCAACACCATCATCCCAGACACCTTGGACCAACTCCAATTCACATACCGCCCCAACAGATCCACACAGGACGCAATCTCTATTGCACTCCACACTGCCCTCTCTCACCTGGATAAGAGAAATGCCTATGTGAGAATGTTGTTCATTGACTACAGCTCAGCGTTCAACACCATAGTGCCCTCTCATCACTAAGCCCAGGACCCTGGGACTGTACACCTCCCTCTGCAACCGGATCCCGGACTTCCTGACAGGCCGCCAGGGTAGGCAACAACACACCTGCCACGTTGACCCTCAACATGGGGGCCCCTTAGGGTAGCATGCTTAGTCCCCCACTGTCCTCCTTGTTCACCCGAGACTTCACGACTCTAGCACCATCATTACATTTGCTGACAATACAACAGTGGTAGGCCTGATCACCGACGACGATGAGACCACCTATAGGGAGGAGGTCAGTGACCTGGCAGTATGGTACCAGGACAACAACCTTTCCCTTAACGCTGGCAAGACCTAAGAGCCGATCGTGGACTATAGGCAACGAAGGGCCGAGCTCGCCCCATCCACATCGATGGGGCTGTACTGGAGTGGGTCGAGAGCTTCAAGTTCCTCTGTGTCCACATCACTAAGGAATTTACATGGTCCACGCACACCAACACAGTTGTGAAGAATGCACGACAACGCCTCTTCCCCCTCAGCAGGCTGAAAAGATTTGGCATGGGCCCTAAAGTGTTCTACAGCTACACCATTGAGAGCATCTTGACTGGCTGCATCACCCCATGGTATGGCAACCGCTTGGTATCCAACTGCAAAGCACTACGTCACTAAGGGCCAAGCTCCCTGCCATCCAGGAACTCAATACCAGGCGGTGTCAGAGGAAGGCCCTAAACATTTTTAAAGACTCCAGCCACCCAAGTCATAGACTGTTCTCTCTGCTACCGCACGGCAAGTGGTACTGAAGCACCAAGTCTGGAACCAACAGGACCCTGAACAGCTTCTATAGCCAAGTTATCATTACTCATTGTGTATGTTTAAAATTTTCTCTGCATTGTTGGGAAGTAAGCGCTTCACTGTTAGTCTACACCTGTTGTTGAAGAAGCATGTGACAAATTACATTTGATTTGATTAGATGTGTTTGTGTGTGTGTGTGTGTGTGTGTGTGTGTGTGTGTGTGTGTGTGTGTGTGTGTGTGTGTGTGTGTGTCTCAGTCACCAGATCTCAACCCAATTGAAGAGTTATGGGAGATTCTGGAGTGGCTCATGAGACGGTGTTTTCCACTACCATAAAAAAAAAAAATTATGGAATCTCTTGTGGAAGAATGGTGTCTCATCCCTCCAATAGATTTCAGACACTTGTAGAATCAAGGCGAATTCAAAGCTGTTGGTGGCCCAACGCCCTATTAAGACACTGTGTTGGTGTTTCATACATTTTGGCAGTTACCTGTACGTCTCACTTACAGATATAGACCAACCGACACTCACACACTTCTCAAACAAAGACACACTCCAGCGTACATTTAGCATATACCCTCTCCCTGATTTGAATAGACTTGGCATTGATGGACACTATGCCTTTGTGTTCCTCTCTCTACTCATTATTTAAGTGAATGAGAGCATGTGTGTGTGCATCCGTGCATGCATTTGTGTGTAGCCCAGTGGCTGCTGCTATGTGGGTCTGACCCCTGCTCTGCCTTTCTTTCTTTCTGTCTCTGTCTGTCTTTCTTTCTTTTCAGGGATGAGGATGACCAACCAGGAAGATCTGCAGGCTGCTGCCTCCTTAGGGCCATTCCATCTAGCAATTAACATCGATCAGTGCTCGTCAATACTGCCAGCGCCCAGACAAAGACCCAGGGTGCATTGTGTGAGCCTTCCCTTTCTCTATCACGCTAGAACAAATCTCCAAACAGCGCTCTGATTATATGAGGGCATTCTGGCTTGACCCCAAGGTCAATATGGAGGCTAGAGCACTAGGCTCTTGATACGACCAGAGACACAAGGTTTTCCTGACCATGTCACCTGACCTGGAAAAACTCTGGGTCCTAACTATAGTCTTTAGGATGAGTTATACCCTATGATATTGGTAGAGCCCGGAGTATTTCATTGACAGATCACAAGGTGAGGTAAAACTTCTGGCCCCAGCTGTGAGGTCACAGGTTAGAGCCCTTCATTGATCACGGCAGGAGGGTCCTCTGGTGAAGAGGGGTTAGCAGAGACAGGTTTGGAAGGTGAAGGGTATGGGTTTATTTTGGGATGGTTTCTGGTTAGGCTGGGTATAGTTGGTTAGGCCGGATCCTCCTCTATTGCTACAAGGACACTGCTATCACCAGGATTTGGTGGTTTTAGGTTGGTCTAGTGCAAAGGCTTATACTCTTAAAGGGATACTTCGGGATTTTGGCAATGAGGTCCTTTATCTACTTCCCCAGAGTCAGATGAACTCGTGGAGACCATTTTTATCTCTGTGTGCAGTTTGAAGGAAGATGCTAACTAGCACTAGCACAATTATTATCTTCCGGGTCATTGTGCTAATGCTAGTTAGCATCGACTCACAAAACGACCTCGAACTTCCTTCATACTGGACATAGAGACATAACAATGGTATCCACAAGTCTGACTCGGGGGAAGTAGATAAATGGCATTGTCAAAAATCCTCAAGTATCCCTTTAACTTTGAAAGACTGGTGGATTGGGTTATTTTTTTGGGGGGGGGGGACTGATGGATTGGGTTATTTTGGGGGGGGGGGCAGTGCCGTGTGTGTGATCTTTGGACAGCGTGCTGTGTGGTTTTCATTAATACTCCTCTGGTCAGATGGTGAGATAACAGCCTAACATCGGTTCCTGGGAGAGATATCCCCGATCTGTTAATCACGAGCCAAGTCTCAGCCGTTCCCCAACATGTCAATGTATGAGACACTTAATAAAGCGGCTTTGATGACAGGGGCTCTTCTTACGAAATGTTTTTGTACATTCGAGTTGTGGAATGTGCACAGTGCGCTGGCTTTGAAATGGGAACCTGTTCACCACTTGTCCACGTCTGGAAGATGAGATCCCCCAGCAGCTGCGACGACGCGACACCAGGAATTAATTAACGAGGGCTGTTTGTGCGATACCGCGCCGCAAGAGATGAAGAGAAACGAGAAATATTGTTTTGATTAGCGGCGATGTTGGTGGCACACAGAGCCTGGTCTGGTTCTCTTGCTTTCAGTGTGATTAATATTGAACGTTTGCGTTCCATGGCCGGGAATCTGTCGCAGCTGTTGTTGGAAAGTGTCTATACATGGACCAGCTGAGCGCTGGAATAACTTTTCTTTGACACTTTCAAGCTGAAGTGTTTCATGCTTGTTTGGAACCATGTCAGCAGGGTTCTTCATGATTAGTTATTCATCTCCCTCTTCGTTCTCACAGCCAGCCATCTCTCATTATAGACAGGCAGTGATGGACTGGGACCAGAAGTCAGCCAGGAAACACACTGGCCCATTTCTTCCCTTGAGGCCCCTCCATTATTAGTAAAAAATATATATAAATTTGGGCTAACGATGGACCAGCCCATCTGGCATTTGCCAGAATTGCCCAATGGCCAATCCGTCTCTGCTTACAGGCTGTGTAATAGGTAGGCCTTTTAGCCTCCCCATATAAGGCCTGACTATGCAGCCTTTAGGGAAATCTGTGTGTTATTGAATAGTGATGGTATAGCAAATTCTAGTATCACTGGCCTCTCAACTGCAATCTAGTGAGTTGCAGTAGAATGCCAGTCATTGCTACTGGTTGGAAGTAGTTTAGGGTGTGAGGCTGCGCTGTAGTTTTGTACGTAGTCAGCTGTAGTGTATGAGGCTCGTGGCTGCTGTGTGCATGGAGTTTGTGTGTGTGTAAGGCGTGTGCTGCGGTGTGTTAGTGTTTGTACGACTCGCGGCTGCACTGGGATTGTGTAAGTGTGTAACGCTTGTGTCTGCGGTGTGTGTGAGGTTGTATGCTAAGGTTATGCGAGTGTGTAAGGCTCGTGGCAGCAGTGTGTGTGTGTGTGTTCTGCTACACTGTTAATGGTGATGTGAATAGCAGCTGTGGTTTATGTTGGAGGCTGATCCTGGTTGTTGCTGTTTCATGTTCTGACGACGATGGAATCTACGGACCTCTAAAACCAAGCTTCTCTCCTCCTCCTCTCCCCCTCTTCCTCTCTACTCCTCCTTTTGATTCTCTCCTCTTCCTGTATTCTTCCTCCCTCACCATTGCCCTTTCCCCTTCCTCTCTTCCCCACCTTCTTTCTGCCCTGTCTCATTCTGTCCATTTCTCTCATTCTGTTATTTATTTTGTATTTTTTTGCTCTCCCTGCCCCCTTAGCCTTGCCACCGGGCAGAGGAGGAACTGTAATGTTTATGAAACCCTTTAATGTGCTATGTAATTACCCTGGCAACACTTCTCATCATTACTCAGGCCAATAAAGCACCTTCGAATTGACATGTCGGAGAGAGAGAAGGGGGGGAGAGGGGAAGGACATAACACACACACTTTCCATGCCCCCCTCAACCCCCCCCCCCCTTCTCTCTTGTCTTTCCTCTGTCTCTCAGTTGGTTCATGTCTCATCTTTCCTTTCATTTTTTTCCCATCCGCCGCATCCACTTTCTTCCATCTGCATACGCTCCTTCCTCCTTCCCCCTTGTTCTCTCTCTCTCTCTCTCTCTCTCTCTCTCTCTCTCTCTCTCTCTCTCTCTCTCTCTCTCTCCGTACCCCTCCCTTCTCACCCTGACTCAAGCCAAATGCCCAGGTGGTAGTCAATTACAGCACATTTCTTTTTTGGAAAAACAAAGGCATTCTTTAGCCTGGTCTAGAGAGACTATTTTGGAAAGGCCTGTCTGTTTGTGAATGAAGGTACCAGCCATGAGAAAGTGAGGGTGAAAGACTGAGAAAGAGAGAGAGAGGAATGGAGGAAGAGAGACACACTCTGAGATTAAGTGTTTGCTTGTGAGTAAGACCTCCTCCACATCAGCAATAAACACACCCTTTCACCTTTCACACTCTAACACACCCACCCACACACCTCTATGTACCTCCGGGCACAACCACCCACTTAAATGGCTCTACCCTTATGCTGAAACCCTAAGCTCTTCTCTTGTTAGCACTTATGCTAAAGCCTCAAGCCTCTCTCTACCTCCACCTCTATTGCTAATGCTAAACCCTCAAGATCCCTTCCCTATGGTTGTCATACGAAGGCCCTTCCTTAGTTCTGTCTTTACTCATTTGAAGCCTAAAACCCCACACCCTCCTCTCTTTCTCGCTCTGCAAAAGCCCTCGTTTGTAAGACAAATATTATAACAAATTAAGGAGCAAAACAATGGGCTGGTGTCGGCCTGACGTCAGCCTGCATTTCATTAGCAGCGCTAGACTAACGCGTTCCATATGGAGTAGCAGCCCGCGGCGGGGTAGCCCCCCGCTGCCCAGCCCAGTCCAGCCCAGCACGGCTCAGCTCATCTCAGCCGGGCTCCTCTGCCACGGGCCCCTGCCTCCACCGACCCCCAGCCAGCCCCCGGCCCTGACGGCCCCCACCATTATGTCATCTTTAATTTGGGCTTGTCACACATCACCTGACACCTACCCCCGTCATGCCGTAACCTTTTGTCCCGTTGGAGAAGAAAAACGTCTCTGGTTTTCTCTCTTCTCTCTTTCTCTCGGCCTGTCTCTGTCTTTTCCCCCCTCTTTTTTTTGCTCACCCCTTTTCTCTTTTTCTCTGTCTGTCAGCGTCTGTTTCGGTGACTGCCTTTCCCCCCTCTCCTCCTCCTTCTTCCTCCTCCCAATCTCCGTACCCCACCTGTCACCCCCTCTGCCCTTTGTTATTTTAAAAGAGGCAGAGTTCAGGGAAACAACAGGAAAAGAGAGAAATGTTTCTGATGGCACCTCCTCCATCCTCTCTGTCACTCGTTCCCTTTTTCCACAGCCTGGCTGAGGGGCAGCGCTCTGACAGACTTATGGGATGACAGTGAAATACAGAAAGTGACAGACAGATGGAATGTGACAGAATTCTGGAATGGGACAGAAACATAGAATGTGACAGAGTTGAGGAATGGGACGTCAATTTGTAAGGGATAATGGAGTGGGACAGGCATGGCCGGCTCCAGGCGTAAGTGACATAAGCGGTCGCTTAGGGCTCCAGGCCACTAGGGGGCCCTTATTTTGTGTGTGTGTGTGTGTGGGGGGGCCATGTCCGATAACAATTTTATATTGGTAAATTAGTCTAGCCACCTATCTAGACTTGTAGTAATCATGACATAATAACGACCGGTCACACAGGGCATGTGCCCAGAGGCACTTACCTACAGGGGGCACCTGTAGATTTTATTAGTCGCTCTCACTCAATTCATTGCAAAATGTGAAAATAAAACAGAAAAAGTATCTCTCTACTTCATGGCAAAATGGGTAGAATTACTGGAAATTAGCTGCATTCGGCGTGGCAGAGTGGGAAATTGTGGTGACCCGGTGTCCAAGTAGGCTACATGTAGCTATGAGTGTGAAAAACATTTAATCACAGATAAGACATTTAACTTGTTTAGTATAGTCCGTTTGTAACTCCACTCACTACTGGCATCTATATAGTCCATTTGTTTGTGTTGTTGGTCTTGGCTAGCTTAATGTTCCCGGTCGGTAGCTAGCTAGCACTGACTCACGTGGCTGCTAGCACCGTCATGAAAAGCAGCATGAGGGAAGCCCTACAATATTATGCTTTTCTAAGTAGTGAGAACGGTAGGGGGCAGGCAATGTTGAAAAACAAGCAGACAACAAGAACACAGCTTTTGAAAGAGGTCAAGTTTTTTCTGTGAGACAATGGGGTAGCCAAGGTGACCATGGGTGGTTTTCCCCCAATGCGGGTGGTGCCGTGACGTTCTATTTAATACTGACTGGGAGTATACACAAGGTGCAAGTTTTGAAATATGGTTGTGGACCAGCAATTTCTTTTCTTGTTATGTCAGTCACTGACAGACAGTCAATTAGCCTTTTCAGCTAACAATTTTGGGGATTGGTAAGTTAGTTTAGCCAGTGATCTAAACTTGTAGTAATCATGCCCTAATACCTCCAGGGGGCCCACAATTTAGTTATCGCTGCCCCATGGCAAAACGAGCAGAATTGCATGACATTTTCTCCCCAACGCCAAAGAGAGGGGGCCACTAAAATGTGCGCGCGTGTGTGGGGGGGTGGAGGACAGAATTGTGGAGAGTGGCAGGGCCATAGAATGTGACAGGACTGTGGAATGTGACAGGATTCTGGAAGGTGGTCGAAGTTTAGAAGTTGATGGAGGTGGGGAGAGGGAGAGAGAAGTACAGAGAAAGCAGTGATAGCAGGAAAGTAACATGAGGAGAAGAATGTGGTTAGCCCTAAGAGAGAAGAATGTGGTTAGCCCTAGAGAGAAGAATGTGGTTAGCCCTAAAGAGAAGAATGTGGTTAGCCCTAGAGAGAAGAATGTGGTTAGCCCTAAGAGAGAAGTATGTGGTTAGCCCTAAGAGAGAATAATGTGGTTAGCCCTAAGATAGAAGGATGTGGTTAGCCCTAAGAGAGAAGAATGTGGTTAGCCCTAGAGAGAAGAATGTGGTTAGCCCCTAGAGAGAAGAATGTGGTTAGTCCTAAGAGAGAAGAATGTGGTTAGCTATAAGAGAGAAAAATGTGGTTAGCCCTAGAGAGAAGAATGTGGTTAGCCCTAGAGAGAAGAATGTGATTAACGCTAGAGAGAAGAATGTGGTTAGCCCTAAGATAGAAGAATGTGGTTAGCCCTAAGAGAGAAGAATGTGGTTAGCCCTAGAGAGAAGAATATGGTTAGCCCTAAGAGAGAAGAATGTGGTTAGCCCTAGAGAGAAGAATGTGGTTAGCCCTAAGAGAGAAGAATGTGGTAAGCCCTAAGAGAGAAGAATGTGGTTAGCCCTAAGAGAGAAGAATGTGGTTAGCCCTAAGAAAGAAGAATGTGGTTAGCCCTAGAGAGAAGAATGTGGTTAGCCCTAGAGAGAAGAATGTGGTTAGCCTAAGAGAGAAGAATGTGGTTAGCCCTAGAGAAAAGAATGTGGTTAGCCCTAAGAGAGAAGAATGTGGTTAGCCCTAGAGAGAAGAATGTGGTTAGCCCTAGAGAGAAGAATGTGGTTAGCCCTAAGAGAGAAGAATGTGGTTAGCCCTAAGAGAGAAGAATGTGGTTAGCTCTAAGATAGAAGGATGTGGTTAGCCCTAGAGAGAAGAATGTGGTTAGCCTAAGAGAGAAGAATGTGGTTAGCCCTAGAGAGAAGAATGTGGTTAGCCTAAGAGAGAAGAATGTGGTTAGCCCTAGAGAGAAGAATGTGGTTAGCCCTAGAGAGAAGAATGTGGTTAGCCCTAAGAGAGAAGAATGTGGTTAGCCCTAAGAGAGAAGAATGTGGTTAGCTATAAGAGAGAAAAATGTGGTTAGCCCTAGAGAGAAGAATGTGGTTAGCCCTAGAGAGAAGAATGTGATTAGCGCTAGAGAGAAGAATGTGGTTAGCCCTAAGATAGAAGAATGTGGTTAGCCCTAAGAGAGAAGAATGTGGTTAGCCCTAGAGAGAAGAATATGGTTAGCCCTAAGAGAGAAGAATGTGGTTAGCCCTAGAGAGAAGAATGTGGTTAGCCCTAAGAGAGAAGAATGTGGTAAGCCCTAAGAGAGAAGAATGTGGTTAGCCCTAAGAGAGAAGAATGTGGTTAGCCCTAAGAGAGAAGAATGTGGTTAGCCCTAAGAAAGAAGAATGTGGTTAGCCCTAGAGAGAAGAATGTGGTTAGCCTAAGAGAGAAGAATGTGGTTAGCCCTAGAGAAAAGAATGTGGTTAGCCCTAAGAGAGAAGAATGTGGTTAGCCCTAGAGAGAAGAATGTGGTTAGCCCTAGAGAGAAGAATGTGGTTAGCCCTAAGAGAGAAGAATGTGGTTAGCCCTAAGAGAGAAGAATGTGGTTAGCTCTAAGATAGAAGGATGTGGTTAGCCCTAGAGAGAAGAATGTGGTTAGCCTAAGAAAGAAGAATGTGGTTAGCCCTAGAGAGAAGAATGTGGTTAGCCTAAGAGAGAAGAATGTGGTTAGCCCTAGAGAGAAGAATGTGGTTAGCCCTAGAGAGAAGAATGTGGTTAGCCCTAAGAGAGAAGAATGTGGTTAGCCATAAGAGAGAAGAATGTGGTTAGCTCTAAGATAGAAGGATGTGGTTAGCCCTAGAGAGAAGAATGTGGTTAGCCCTAAGAGAGAAGAATGTGGTTAGCCCTAGAGAGAAGAATGTGGTTAGCCCTAAGATAGAAGAATGTGGTTAGACCTAAGAGAGAAGAATGTGGTTAGCCCTAAGAGAGAAGAATGTGGTTAGCCCTAAGAGAGAAGAATGTGGTTAGCCCTAGAGAGAAGAATGTGGTTAGCCCCAGAGAGAAGAATGTGGTTAGCCCTAGAGAGAAGAATGTGGTTAGCCCTAGAGAGATGAATGTGGTTAGCCCTAGAGAGAAGAATGTGGTTTAGCCCTAGAGAGAATAATGTGGTTAGCCCTAGAGAGAAGAATGTGGTTAGCCCTAAGAGAGAAGAATGTGGTTAGACCTAAGAGAGAAGAATGGGTCTCAATAAGGGACGTGTTGATAGCTGATGCCGTGTGTGTGTGTGTGTGAGCGCGCGCACAGCGTTGCTTGGTGTCTCTGGTAGCCGTCCGTCATCGCTGTGTTCCCCAGCTTTGCAGTGTTGGTTAGGCATGTCAGCTCCGTCTAGGGCCTGAGAGCACTTTACCGGGACGTGCGTGCCTGTATAGCGGATCGCAAAAGACCCAGCACTATCAAACTTAGCGATAGACCCGTTTTAGACTCCTAAAAAAATCTAACTAAAAAACACTGCTTTCCACTTCATGTGTTGATTTGCAATTGTAGACTATAACTTTTTTAGTTGTTGATGAGACAAATCCAAGAAAGCACGTTGTCATTTCCTTTCCAAAAGAAGTGCGTCTGCCGTGGTCTTCGGACTGTAAGTGATGTCTGACTGAATTGAAGACACAAGCCATTCTTCTTCATCACAGAATAGCATCTGTTCAGTGTTCGGTCTGTAAACTCAATAGTCTTTTGTTCCATTAGAGCACCATAGAGGTCAAGTGGTAGGTCACATTGTGGTGTGATCATAGGCGCGTCTGGTGAGTTTTGGAGTGTTTGGTAGCTTGGTATGTTCGGTAGCGTGGTGTGTTCAGTAGCGTGGTGTGTGTGTGTGTTGGCACGCCGAAGGGTTGTCGGTTCAGTTGCTCACGCTGGTTGGAAGTTTATGAGCAGTATTTTCCGGCTTGCATGACTTAGCGTTTGAAAATCTTCTCACACCCAACATAAACACTCACACAGACACGCATACATATACACACATTGTTGCTCTTGATGATATTCCATGGTATGGTAGCTGTGGCGTATAGATGTGTGCATACAACACACCAGCCAACACTGTTTATGAGGCTCAGATGATGTCAGATGAGTCCTGTTGTTTTTCTCACCCCCCTCTCTGGCTGAGCCAATAGAAACACAGGAGAGGGTGTGTGGTGAGAGTGGTGATTGGCCTGAGGTTGGTTCACATACACATACTGATGCTTATATAAACATTCAAATGAACTTTCACACAAGCATGTTCTTGCATTTGTAATATCGTATGTACATACAGTACCAGTCAAAGTGAGGACACACCTACTCATTCCAGGGTTTTTCTTAATTTTTACTATTTTATACACTGTCGAATAATAGTGAAGACATTAAACAACACAAATGGAATCATGTAGTAACCAAAAAAGTGTTAAACATATCAAAATATATTTTGTATTTGAGATGCTTCAAAGTAGCCACCCTTTGCCTTGATGACAGCTTTGTGCACTCTTGGCATTCTCTCAACCAGCTTCATGAGGTAGTCACCTGGAATCCATTTCAATTAACAGGTGTGCCTTGTTAAAAGTTCATTTGTGGAATTTATTTCCTTCTGAATGTGTTTGAGCCAATCAGTTGTGTTGTGACAAGATAGGGGTTGTATACAGAATATAGCGCTATTTGGTTAAAGACCAAGTCCATATTACGGCTAGAACAGCTCAAATAAGCAAAGAGAACTGACAGCCATTCATTACTTTAAGACATGAAGGTCAATCAATATGGAACATTTCAAGAACTTTGATTGTTTCTTCAAGTGTAGTCGCAAAAACCATCACAATGGTGAAATGACTTTCATGAGGACCGCCATAGGAAAGGAAGACCCAGAGTTACCTCTGCTGCAGAGAATAAGTTCATTAGAGTTACCAGCCTCAGATATTGCAGTCCAAATAAATGGCTCATAGAGTTCAAGTAACAGACAAACCTCAACATCAACTGTTCAGAGGAGACTGTGTGAATCAGTCCTTCATGTTCGAATTGCTGCAAAGAAACCACTACTAAAGGACACCAATAAGAAGAAGAGACTTGCTTGGGCCAGGAAACATGAGCAATGGACATTAGCCCGGTTTAAATCTGTCCTTTGTTCTGATGAGTCCAAATCGGCGTGTCTTTGTGAGACGCAGAGTAGGTGAATGGATGATCTCCGCATGTGTGGTTCCCACCATAAAGCATGGAGGAGGTGGTGTGATGGTGTGGGGGTGCTTTGCTGGTGACACTGTCAGTGATTTATTTACAATTCAAGGCACACTTAACCAGCATGGCTACCACAGCATTCTGCAATAATATGCCATCCCATCTGGTTTGCACTTAGTGGGACTATCGTTTGTTTTTCAACAGGACAATGACCCAACACACCTCCAGGCTGTGTAAGGGTTATTTGACCACGAAGGAGAGTGATGGGGTGCTGCATCAGATGACCTGGCCTCCACAATCACCCGACCTCAGCACAATTGAGATGAGTGAAGGAAAAGCAGCCAAGAAGTGCTCAGCATATGTGGGAACTCCTTCAAGACTGTTGGAAAGGCATTTCTCATGAAGCTGGTTGAGAGAATCCCAAGAGTGTGCAAAGCTGTCATCAAGACAAAAGGTGGCTACTTTTAAGAATCGAAAATATAAAATATATTTCGATTTGTTTGACACTTTTTTGGTTACTACATGATTCCATTATCTATTTATTAGTTTAGATGTCTTCACTACTATTCTACAATGTAGGAAATAGTTCAAATAAAGAAAAACCCTTAGTAGGCCTGTCCAAACTTTTGACTGGTACCGTACATGCAAAAGAATACCGTATGCACAATCACATAAAAAAAACATGCATAAACTCAGTCTCTTGAGCACACATATGCACGCAGGGTGGGCGTACAGACGCACACACACATACATACACACACGCATACACCAAAAGTCCTTTCTGATCTCCAGCTGGGGTCCCAGCTGCAGTGATGTCATCGCTTTCTGCCACTTTGGTGATTGTGACTCTTACTGAAAACAGAGCACTTTGATTCTGCTTCAAGACCAGTCACAGTGCAAGAGCACACACACACACACACACACACACACACACACATACACAGCATATGTATTGGACGGGGACACACTCCTTGTCATAGGTAATGCCTGCACAGGAGATGAAGAGTAAAGCAAAAAGGTGTTTATTCCCAAGAGAGCTGTACTTTTGTGTTTGTGTGTGTGAATACTGAAGGTTTGATATGAGAGCAGAGATAAGAGATGTGGGAATATCTGCTCCGCTTCTCTCAAAGCTATCCCCAAATACATCCTTCATATCTCTCTCGCTCTCTCTCACACACACACACACACACACACACACACACACACACACACACACACACACACACACACACACACACACACACACACACACACACACACAGGCGCACACACACACACACACACACACACACACATACACACACACACAGGCGCACACACACGCTAGCGTAGGCTGACAAAGTCAGTTACAAGGCTCTGTGAAAGGTCTGCCAGTGTAAAAACCTGAAAACATATGAGAACAGGCCTGAACACTTTCCCCATGTTCTGGTCCACCTGGAGTGGTCCCAGCCCCCCCACTACACCCCCTCCCCTCTCCTCGATACTCCCCAGCTTACTGCCACTGGCACTGTCCCATGTTCCCAACCCTGCAATCTACTCCAGCCTCTGTCCCCTCCCTCTGTCCCCTCTCCCTTCCACCCCTTCATCCATCCCCCTCTTTCCCGCCACCCCCCCCTTCTCCCTTCTCCCCTCTGCCCCCTCCTCTCCTTTACCCCTTTCCTCTAATTTCTGCTCCCCGTGCCCTCCCTACCCCTGTCCCCTCTCCTCTGAGTTGTATACACTCGTCTGTTGGCATGTCTTCTCTCTTTCCAGGCTTTGAAGACAGTTCAGACTGCTAATAAAAGACAGGTTCCCACCACAACAAAAGGGACCAGCACTGGCTTTGAATAAACAGTTTACCCCCCCCCCCCTCTCCCTCTGTGTTTTTTTACTCTTGGCTTGGGGGGAAATATGTGCACTTGCTATGTTTTTTCCATGTGATCACAATGCTCTGGAATAGATTAACAGAGTGTAGGAAGGAGGGAGAGGGGGAAGAGAGAGGGAGGGATGAAAAAGAACAGAAGAGGGAGAACAGGGGGGAAGGACAGAGGGAGAGAGCAGGTAACCTTGGCCTGCAGTGGAGGGAGTGACAGACAGGGAGAGAGGACGAAGCGCGTGTGTGTGTGCGCGCGCATGTTCGTGTGTGTGTACATGCCTGTTTTAGAGAGAGAGAGAGAGAGAGAGAGAGAGAGAGAGACGGAGAGAGGAATGGAGGAAGAGAGTGGCACTTGAGTCACACTGATCTCCCCTCATCTCCAGCACAGTACACTCCCCTTAACACTCTAACCTTCCAAAGCTCCAAGACTCACTGAAGCTCTATCAACCAGACAGACACACGCAGACACTCTGAGAGGAGCAACTGAGAACAGCCAGTCTGGCAGCATGCAATACGTTCCCCAGGCCAGCCCAGCCCAACCCAGACTAGACCAGACCAGACCGTACCAGCCGACAGCAACCAACAACCAACAACCATACCACAACCACCAACTACCTGTCTCTCTCAACCTGGGCCTCTCGCTCTCCTTCTGCCCCTCCCTCTGTCCCTCATCCACCTCTCCCATTCTCCTTACTTTGTACTTCAATCGCTCTTTCTCTCCTTCTCCCTCTCCCTCTGTCGTCCTCTGGTACTGGAAGGCGTGTTACCACAGCCCTGGAGCTCAGAGTAAATTAATGGTCTGTAAATTAATATGTGTGTGTGTGTGTGTGTGTGTGTGTGTGTGTGTGTGTGTGTGTGTGTGTGTGTGTGTGTGTGTGTGTGTGTGTGTGTGTGTGTGTGTGTGTGTGTGTGTGTGTGTGTTTGTGTGTGTGTGTGAAGCTGCAAACCTCAGGCTTATTGGAGTTATTAGAGTGCTGGCTGAGCAGCACCAGATGGGCAACTAAGCACACACACACACACACACTTTGGCACTTATCAACGCATACATTGACACTACAAATATGAATACATATATTACATAACTACATACATGCACATAAACATAGTTGAAATGCACACACACATACACACACACACAGCTGCCATACACCCCTGAGCCCGATGGCTATCCCTTCTTTCGGATGATGATGGAGTGAGAACGAGAGCACACCTTTATTTCTATCACAGAGCTAATCTATCGCTCTTCACCTCCCTTACATCCCTCCCTTCTTTCTGCCTTTCTCTCACCAGACCCCTTCATCCCCTCCCCCATCTCCCCACCCGCTCTGTGCGTCAATTGTATACTCTTTCCCCTCTCCCCCCTCTCTTTTCTCCATCTCTTCGTCTTTCCCCTCTCCCCCTCTCTTTTCTCCATCTCTTCGTCTTTCAACTCTCCCCCTCTCTTTTCTCCATCTCTTCGTCTTTCAACTCTCCCCCTCTCTTTTCTTCATCTCTTTGTCTTTCCCCTCTCCCCCTCTCTTTTCTCTCTCTTCGTCTTTCCCCTCTCCCCCTCTCTTTTCTCCATCTCTTCGTCTTTCAACTCTCCCCTCTCTTTTCTCCATCTCTTCGTCTTTCTCCTCTCCCCCTCTTTTCTCCATCTCTTCGTCTTTCTCCTCTCCCCCTCTTTTCTCCATCTCTTCGTCTTTCCCCTCTCCCCTTCTCTTTTCTCCATCTCTTCGTCTTTCCCCTCTCCCCCTCTCTTTTCTCCATCTCTTCGTCTTTCAACTCTCCCCCTCTCTTTTCTCCATCTCTTTGTCTTTCCCCTCTCCCCCTCTCTTTTTCTCCATCTCTTCAGACTGTCTCACACACACACACACACCCTGACTGTCTAACTCTGTACGTCTCTGAAGAGACAGTCTCATCTATCTGTGACTTTAACCCTGAACACACAAGGTTTACTTTACAGTCATAGCCCTGGGCAGCAAATGCTTGAATATCTGGGTTGGAAGGCCAGTAGGTTACTCTAGCAGAAGAGTGAGCTTCTCGGTCAGGGTCAGGGGTTAGAATCACGGGGACATTTTATTGCACACCTGTGTCATCCTCTCAACATTGCCTTACGGTTGTCATTTCTAGATGTCATTAGACAATGTTACCTGAACACGACCTGACACCGACCCACATTAACGTTCCTACACCGCCGCGTCAGGCTTCATTCCCGCTACACATGGCACCGACGTCTTCTCACATGTCATCCGTCGCAGCGAGGACACGCTATGCAACGTTGCAGTAGCGTTCCCGTGGCGTGGATGTGGCTGACGGCGCGTTCCTGGGGTTGCAGTAAAACAAGCGTCTAATGACACCCCCCCCCTCACCACAGCAAAGAGGCTGCACGTCACCAGCGTTAACCCAGGAAATGCTTTGGTTGGCCACAGGGTAATTGGGACTGTCCCGTGTAATTTGGGCGGAGAGGCAGTTTGGGCCGGCTCTGCAGGCTTGCACTTGTCTCTCTGGCTGCTGGTCAACCACACACTACCACCACAGAAATGACAGAGTAGAGAAGAGAGGGAGAGTGGTGAAGGTAAAAGACAGATGGGGAGAGATAGTGGGAATGGAGTCGAGAGAAGAGAGAGAGAGAGAGAGAGAGAGAGAGAGAGAGAGAGAGAGAGAGAGAGAGAGAGAGAGAGAGAGAGAGAGAGAGAGAGAGAGAGAGAGAGAGAGAGAGAGAGAGAGAGAGAGAGAGAGAGAGAGAGAGAGAGAGAGAGAGAGAGAGAGAGAGAGAGAGAGAGAGAGAGAGAGAGAGAGAGAGAGAGAGAGAGAGAGAGAGAGAGAGAGAGAGAGAGAGAGAGAGAGGTGGAGAATAGAATGTGTTGCGTTGGGCATTATTATTTTCCCCAGGTTCTTCCTCACTGAGGCAGATGGAAAATGAGAAATGGGAGTAGGGTAGAAATATAGCTTACTCAGGTCTTCTCCTCCAGCCGTGGACTCATCGCAGCGTGTGTGTGTGTGTGTTCGCTGTCTGTCAAAACCTCTTTACTGATGCCCCCACTAAGAAAGCTGAGACTGAAGAGCCCTCTGTACTGAGGCCTAGACCACAGGTGTTTGTGGGTGACTGCTTCAAATGTGTGTCTATTAAGCGTGTGTGTGTGTACCGAATACTGGTAGTGTGTGTTTATTAGATATGCAGAGCAGGGTGAAATCAAGTCTGTTTCAGGGAGCTCGGTCCATTGTTATTGGATAGATTAATGGAGGTGAGAGTTTCACACACCCTGTGTGTGTGTGTATATGTGCGTGTGAGCTGTGTGCGCTCGTGTGTGTGTGTGTGTGTGTGTGTAGAGTAAGCTATGCTCAAATTCAATCACTTAGGCAATGTATTTCCACTTCAAACAGAACCACAGGCGTGTGTGTGTGTGTATGCTCCGTCTGGTCTGTGTGTGTGTGTGTGTGTGTGTGTGTGTGGTGTGTCTCTTTGTGATATTGCTTTTTGTAGCTGCTGTTTGAGTGGGTGTATATGATGCATGTCAATGTGTGGATTGATGGAATTAAAAGGGTTATTCCGCTTGTCTGGCTTTGAGTTTGAATCTGTGTGTCTGTCTGTCTGTCTGTCTGTCTGTCTGTCTGTCTGTCTGTCTGTCTGTCTGTCTGTCTGTCTGTCTGTCTGTCTGTCTGTGTGTGTGTGTGTGTGTGTATGCTCCGTCTGTGTGTGTGTGTGTGTGTGTGTGTGTGTGTGTGTGTGTGTGTGTGTGTGTGTGTGTGTGTGTGTGTGTGTGTGTGTGTGTGTGTGTGTGTGTGTGTGTGTGTGTGTGTATGCTCCGTCTGGTTTGTGTGTGTGTGTGTGTGTGTGTCCCAGGCACTGGGGTCATCCGCAGGTCCTCTCTCCAGACCAGACAAGCCGAGCAGCTTCAGATCTGGGATCTGGGATCCAGGACATGGCCTTGGGCTGCGACTAAATGAAAAATGAAACCGTGTGCAGCGCCGAGCACTAAGCGTTTGTAAAGCAGAGATCTGCTAAATCACCTAAACACAAAAACATGCCGTGTCTTAACAGATCTCCCATACAACCACACAACATGGCCTGGTTACTGTTAACCAGCCGGTCACAGATACAGAAATGGAATGATATGGATTGTACAAATAATGGTTGACAAATATTACACTGAAAATGCTAGTGACAGGACGGCGCAAACAGTTGGAACTCTCTTTGTCTGTGGCTCACAATCCTGAATCATTTTTTGCTGTCATAGTTTCCTAGGGGGTGAGTACCAGTCATTTCAGACAACCACAATTTAACAGATTCTTAACTTCAATAAACAAAATAGCAAGTGTTGTTGTTTTTACTCCAGATCCTTGTGCAAAGGTGATATATTTAACAGAACACACGTGCGGTATTTGCCCCGAGACATTGTTCAGAGGAGGAGGAGGAGGAGGAGGGAAGAGCAAGGCAGAGGCTTTAAAATCTCCCAAAACACAGACCTACCTGTAACCAAGGCATGTGATTGGTAGGCCCAGGGCTAGCTTTCACCGTGTTCGACTCTAGCAAACATTAGCCTCCTGTTCTATTTGCACCGTGTTCTCGGGTGACATTTTATCTGTGCTCTGCGCACACCTGGCTCGCCACCAGGCCTGAAACAACTCTGGCTAAGGTCACAGGCTGGGGAGAGAGGAGAGAAGGAGAGAGAGGGGTTAGAGATATCGAGAGTGGCTCAGATACAGAGAGGGGGGGAGAGGTGGGAGATATAGGAAGGTTAGAGGGATTAGAGAGGGAGAGGGAGACAGAGAAAGAGGGGTAGAGAGGGAGGGAGGACGGTCGTACAGTACATCGAGGACAGCTGTACTGGCTAGAAGGATAAGAGCACCTCACAGAATGGCACACGTCAGACTGACGTCATTAGATATGGCTCTCGTTCATCCCCTGCTTGTCCCCTTCCATCCTTCCATCCATCCATCCATCCATACAGGCCAACCCCTCTTATTTTCACTTCTCACTTCACTCGTCCCTCTCTCCTTCCCTCCCTTGCTCCCAGTCCTCTATTTCTTTCATCTCTGGCCAGACATGCCCAACTGCAGCCAATTAGCATTTTCTCCCTTTCTCTTTCGTCTTTTCCCTCTTTCTCTCCCTCCTCCTCCACTTCTTTTAACCCTCTCTTCTCTCCTCTCTCTATTTGTTGTGTAAATTAGATTTGGGGGCT